>NC_018398.1:111032-167287 GCF_000208865.1 Neospora caninum Liverpool | reverse complement strand
CGACGTGACCGCAAAGTGGGGCGGGGCTGTTTCAGAGTGAGCTGACATTGGCTTTTTCAAAGAAGCCGGCCTCTTCAGGTATGGACGGAAAATGGAGATATTCCGCGGTATGCTCTGGAAATAGCAGCGTAGGGGCCACTTACACGGATAAATATGGCCTCGCAAGAAAGGTTCAGATGCCTTTCTCCTGTTTGCGTCGAGTTCCGTGAGCGCTAACTTGAACGAAGCGGCAAGCTCAGGGCGTACCGGAAGGGGTAAATGTGAATGAGGGAACTGGCACACGTAACAGCAATGGGAGGGTATCTGACCAGTTTCATCTGGCATGCCTGGCTGGTTGAATTGCGGTGACACATATATCTGTAGATAACGGTAACAAAGCTACGATGCTGCAGAAGTCAAATGCGGTCTCGGTTTTTCCCACACACACAATGACGTCGATGACTTTTATGTTTGCTGGAAAAACTTAAGTACGGGAAAAAGGCCGGAAAACAAGAAGCCGTCGTAGTGGATTCGAACTAGACCAGCCAGTCTGCTGGAAGAAAACGACCTAGAGAATGCAGGAGTGGAACGATTGTAAAACGGCATTGCTTCGACACTGCAAAGAACATGGAGAAGCAGTGACTCCAAGGTTCTGCGGCAATACGGTAGGCATCGACCACATTTCTGCAGATGTTAGAGATGGAGGTTGTCAATGAGACCAAGGAATGAGGAGGGATGCGTTGTGAAGAGTTGGAAACAGGGGAACACATGGCCACCCTATTGCCCAAGGATATCATGATCACATACATTGTTTAGGTGCTTCTATAAGGTACAGCCAAACACGAGCAGTTGAACGGACGCCCCAGAAACACTTTATAAACCTCGCAGACGAGCTAATAATATAAGCGTCGGGTCTTAAAAATTCGAGGGGATACCTTATTCAGCACCGTGAAAGGACCCATGATCGAGGAACTGTCCGACCAGCTGGATCAACTATTTTGTGAGAAACAAAGATTAGCAGTTAAAAGTGCGTATATATCATTTGCGAAACAGTGTTTAGATATGGAGGGCTCAGAAAATATTGCAGCTTCATTCCAAATCCGTATTGGTTACCCTGTGTGTGTGGCCCCGACCAACCTCTGCAGAGAGCGTCTTCCCAAAAGTGCCTCTGTGAGAGTGCTGTTACGCGTATTCGGTGGACGTGAGTGGAACACGTAGCACACAGTTTCACAACACGTCACGAACGGCATAGGTGCCGCCCAACGCCACCTTCAGTGCGTCTTCGATCCCTCTTCATGATTGATATGCTCCAACAGTCGCATGGGCCCGTAAAAACAGCTGAACCAGTTATTTGCTGGGTCGACTATTAAAATTGGGTGTGATCAAGCGACCAGCCAGAAGGGAGCACGTCACGAAGACGAGCGCATGTATCAAGATGGTCGTCCTGTATAACTTATTACCACGGCGCCGCAACGAAGAAATAGCGGTATCGTAGGATGCACGCAATCAGGCCATCGAGGGTAGAACATGGACTCCAACGAATAGGAATCAGCACACACACCCCGTAACAGCCGTGAAAGGACTCGTTGAAGCCGACATACAACGACCATGAATGGGGGTTATCGTGCTCTAGGATCCGCATCGCCGCCCCTTCCCTCGATTGCGTGATGGCGATGTGATGTTCATCGCATTCTCATGCAAACGCATACTCTTTGTGGGAACACTCTCCGTGCACGTAGTGTGGTTTGTTGCGGACTTCGAGCCTACGAGGTATCACCGCGTTGCGTCAGTTGGCGGCGACGCTTCCACGCTGCTCCGGCGGTCCCCGTCTGCATTAACACGGTGTCAGCTAGAAGCGTGAGCCCGTTTACACCTGGCAACCTAGCGGTAAGTTGACAATTAGGAGATTCGTATGTTGCCACCGGGTTCGACTCCCGCTCTGGCGGAGTGGACTGAAGAATTCCTGCTGTACACACACGCACACAAAAGGCCAGATTGCAACGGAGGGATGGCGTGGATAGCCTCCCAACATCATCCGGCCAAAAAATGTAGTGTAATCTTCGTTTCTCAATTGGGTCAAGCCTCATATTCCTCTGGGTAAAGCAAGTCCCTGCATGACGCGAAGAAAATGCTACTCTTTCTCTCTTCGATCAATGGTGCCAGTTCAAGTCAGGACAAAGCCGATCTCCTGAGTCAGCGGCTGTCACATACTCTGGATCATTGAATACTGTCACTGACCCGTCATGAACCTCATAATCTTGCTCCTTCCGTTTCGGTAATTATCACCACCAAGTGAGAGACGCCCTTCGTGAAGGGCGTGCGTGGAGGCTTTCATCATCTTCTTCGCCATACATGCGAAATAGGAAACCGGATCACAAGTCGCAAGTACTGCATCCTACCACCGAAGATTGCTTCTAGATGTGATGCTTCTCCGGTGACGCCCAAAGAACTTGCTCCCGACGCTCTTCCCTGCCTGCTTGCCGTTGTCAGCTCAGTGGATGATTGCACGAGCTCTGGTCGTTGTTGAGTGCCTTGCCTTCTCTGTTCTAAATAAGCGGTAAAAAGTGTCTCATCTTCCTGATCTATGAGAGTCTGGATTTTGATTCGTTCTTGTCCTTCTTCCTAGAAATTAAAAAACGACACAGAAGACACCAACTGACGCTGAGAGAGCGAATCGAAGCTGGATGAATTGCACGAAGCTCCAGAGAAAGCCGTTGACTCCGCACTTTGGCATAAAAAGGGGGAGTAGTTGTACAAAAAGGCTGTCTTCCGACCCCGCTTTTCTCACCTGTCTTGACACCACTGAGTCCCACTTGTTCTCAGCTGCCACCTCGTTACTTTCTTCATCTATCATCGCCTTCACTGTCGCGAGCCATCTGTCCAGATAGGAATGATAGTATTAACACCGGACGCATCTACGCATGAGTCCACGAGAATCACTGACTACGATAGTATCTCCTGCCTTTATCACAAGGGGGAACACCAAAACACCATATCAGTTGAACAACAAGAATACGCCCAACCTGCAAGGACGGGAACAAATTTACGATTAGCCTCTCGAGTAGTTAGACAAGATCGTCAATGACAGAACCAAGGCCCACCGTATGTACACACCAAAGGCGCATATGACACGTGCCACAACTTGAGAACAACAGGAAGTGGCCTGGGGGTTGAGTGACTGGCAGTCTCTCAGGCGAGAGCAGATGGGACCCAAGCAAGCGTAAGCACCAAGGTTCAAGAGGCAATGCCAAACAAAGCAAATCGACATTGCATGGAAATCTATCGACGCATACAAACCCGCTGACACGAAATGCTCGGTGCTGCAACTCTCTGTGACACTTGAGATCCGCCGGAAGATGCTTACCCCTCTCGAGCTGTCTTTGGACATTTGTCCGTTCCCAGGTTTCTGGACCTCCATGTGCGCTCCGCTGCCTGAAGAACTCCATTGCCCGCCGGACAGTCACAGGCAAGGAAAGGTAAATGCCGTCGTCTCAGTGATTCCCCCCTTTCCCGTATAATGTGATGACTGCGAGGTAAGAAACGAGTTTGGGCAAGGCTTCGGGCGGCATGCAACAGCAGCCTCGCTTGAGTTGGTGGACGTTGCTGCACTTCCACCTGAGCCAGTCCGCGAATCTGCGGTTCATTTTAGCCGAGAACATACGATGGAAAAGGGAAGAGCAAAAAACGAACACTTTCTTTGTCCGAGCTTCTGACCCGGTGTCCTGTCCTCGCATTCCTGAACTCAATGCTCATGAACAAAACCATGGCTACTTAAATTATGCTCGTGTGCACGCCCATTTTGTTTAAAAGAATCAGTGATGTACGCGCACAACGACCAGCCGGGTATGAGAAGACAGGTCCGCGCAAACGAAAAAAAATGGCTACACTCATGGACTTCACAGGCCACTAGTGGGGTGGCTTCTCGAGGCTGCTGAGAAGTTTACCTTGAGTCTGTCGCGAACGCGTTCGCGAAGCGCCTTGGTTGCCGGATCTCCAGACTGAGTTTGGGAGTGAGGTCCCCCGTCACCCCCGGAAATCAAGGCCGAATCGCCATGCCTCTCAAAATCTCGTCCACTCCTGGAGTCTGTTCGTACGCGCGAAACCCTACCAGACTCCTCGAGGTTGTGAGGCTTTGCAGTGCTCTGTGAAACTGATTTGCTGGATACGGGACACAAAGGCATGCCCGAACACCGTGTCGACTTGCCGTAGTTGTTGGGAGAGAACGATCCTCGCTCTGTGTCCAGAGGTTTGAAGCTACAGGGGCTGTGGTGGCTGCTCGCTGGGAACACCGAGCGGTCCTGAGCCCGTCGGGACTCTGGGGATCGAGAATCGGCTTCTCTTCTGCCTCTGTCTGAAGCAGAGGAATGGTAAATGGGGGATTTCTCTCTTGATCCTCTCTTTGAATCTCGATGCCTACCTTCGTGCGCTCTGCTCCTCCTGCTACTACTTGGACTGCATCTACGAATTCTACCGCTTCTCCCTGGGCTGGTACTATCTCTCCTGACTCTTGACATCCTCTGTCTGTCAGGGCTTCTACCTCGACTTGAGCGTCCTCGGTTCTCTACGCTGCTGCCTCGGCTACGGCCGCGTCTTCTCCCCTGCGCTTCCCTCTGTTTGGAATCCCTCCTGTCCTTTTTAGTTTCTCTTCGTCGTTCCCTCCTGCCATCGTCGCTTCTAGACCGCTCAGAAGTGGAAGTCGAGGCTGACCGACGTCGTCGCCACCTGCCACTTGAATTGCGATCCTGACTGTGCTTCGGCCCCGCCTCGCAGCGCCTCTCTTCCACGCCTCCGTTTCGCTTTCGCGTGCCATCAGCTCTGTTCTCTAGCGCCGCCTGCTCGTATACGGTTTCAAGACCTCGAACAAAAAACTCCCTGGTATCAGCTTCGCTTCGGCCAGAACTCGTTGCTCCGATTCCGCGCCTGTATCCCAGGCCAGCCCGTCCCCGGCTTTGCTTCGCCTCGAGCGATTTCTGAAGAGGAAAACAGGACAGCGTACGAAACTCGGGAAATGCCAGCGCATCAGAGCGAGTGGGGGCGGGTTTCTACAGCACACATGCAAGAGCCGCATCGAATGGCAATCAAAACATTATGGCGTCACGTCTGTCGGTTAGCGCGACATTAGCGACGGTGAGGCGATCCTACTACCTTCACAGAAATCCACCAGACCGCCACCAGCAGTATACCGCGCTCGCAACCGAGAAAAAGGGGTGCATCGAACTGGGAGGAACGAAGACATCTCTAAAGTAGAAAAACAAGTGACGCCTGATCAGACGAATCCAACGATTGTGCTGAAGAGAAAGCTGTTACCTGTTGTGTCACGAGGTAATTCCGAACCCGTTGACAAGTTCGAGTGGACATTATGAGAAGCGTGTTGACAACGATATCCAACAGACCCACGAGTGACAGAGAGAGCTGCTTGTGAAAAACTCACTCGCGTTCACAAAAGAAAAAAGCAAACACAGCGAAGTTTGGGGAAACCACATCGTTTAAAAGGAAGACGTATACCAGAGGAACCAGATACGCAGCAGCTGATACGCAGACCCAGCAATTCCTTACGCAAAACCTTTCCTGAGTTGCCTCCGTCCACTCCGTCCTGTCACGGTGTTCTCTACTTCCGTCCCTGTCTCCACCCGTCCGTTCATCATCTGGTCGTGAACTGCGCGAGGATTCTGCATAGAAACGATTCAGCAGCTGCACCAAAGACCATCTGCTATTTCGCCGATTGCCGGCCGTCTGACGCAAGGGTGCTGAAACGGAAACAGGCGGGAGATTCACCACAGAGCGGGAAGCTCGACGTCGGCACGCCCTGGAAATAGTCGGTGCACAGGAACGCCTGAGGTGACAGCAACTTAAGCTCTTGTCTTCTCTTACATCGTTTGTCTTTACACCATTTCTGCATGAGTGACGCTTCAGAAAAATCGAACGTTAGACACGTGCATGCCAGGAGATACAGACACGGAAGGTGAGCAGTGACCTTCCGTCAGGCAAGCATCACGCGGAAGATGCAAACTTTTACAATTTGCAATTATACGTCTTGTATTCCGCTACAAAATCCTAACATCGCTTGCAAAAGCAAACGAAATAAATGATCAAAATTACCCCTTGATTACACATCGTTTCATGTCTTGCACACAGCAGATTACTTGGGCGCAATAGATCTATCCGTTGTTCCATGAAAACCCCACCCTTCCAGTTCTGACGGTCTGTCTACACGGTGGTCTCTGGAGGCTCACTGCGACGCCGTAGCAGTGAAAAAATCACGGATACTTCTCAGAGAATGTATGCCTTCAATCATCCGGAGCAGCTGCAAGATAACGAGTTTTCACACTGAAGCATGCGGGCACGCCTTCAACAGGGCTTTCCATTTGTGACTCACTGGGCTCTTCCATTGTGATGACGCTATCGTTACGAGAGGGAGAAGATTACGGCTTCGACGGTTAGGGGAAAAAACGCAACGGGCCGCCTGGACACTGCGACCAAACCTGAGTTACTCGAACAAGGCACTGCGCGCACGGTTGTCCATCATGTTGACCCCACGTTCGTCGACCCAAAAAAATACGGAAAAATCATAACATGGAGCGAAGGTGTGCTCAGGATAGAACCGCCGTGCGTGTCCATGAAGCCCACGAGACGGGGTGGACACACATCATATTGCACGTGGGGGGCGCACGGCCACTTGTCAGAGTATTCACCGATTCACTGGTAACAGGCGATGTAGCACTCAAAAAAAAGAAGGGCCCTCACCGAGACGTAACGATATGGAAGACGCGAGAAAGCACAGAGGAAACTAGCAGCTTAGTGTCACTGCAAACAACGCGAAACTCCATGGTATAGACACGTACACAAAAGAAGTCAGGTTTTTTAACATTGACGTAGATATGCAGTTGTCCCCCCAGAATTGAAATGGTACATAAATAGACAAATGTCAGCATATGAAGACTGGTACATTGTTCGACACATGCATAAACACATGGATTTGCACAGCATTTACAGAAACGCTGTAAGTGCGTTGCGGCAAATAGACACTACACAGATGGGGAAGAGAGCTCGCCTGCAGGGGAAAAGGCGTACGTTCGCCCGGATTTGGCGATGTACATTTTGCCAGGCACAGTTCCGAGCAGAAAAGACTCTCCGGGGTACGGGGTAACCAAGCTGAGTCAACGTTTAGCCACCTGTACAACTATTTCCGGCGTATCAACCCTGTGCCTGCCACTCAAACTTCAAGACCACCCATGCTTCTGTCGAGAAAGAAGAGGGAACCGTGACGATAGTTAAGGGAAACATCGCATGGAATGGGTTAAAATAGAAGCAAACTCTTTTCTGTCCGTTTGAGCAGCACCAGGGCCATCGCTTTTCATAGGTCGACAGGCAATTTGGGCACGAAGATGGAAACTAGATCTCCTTACATGGTCAACAGACAGTGGGCACACAGACAATGCTGGGCGCAGAAGTGTCCTCTGAAGCGCCTGTATGTGCATTGAAGAGAAGTATCGAGCACTGAGAATTCCTCTGAGAGACAGTAAATCGCCAGCCCACAGGCAACGTGAAACGCGGGTTCTGCGGGTGCATGCACTCGATTGCCACGATCGCATGCCGCGCAGTCACAGCTAGCTTCCGGTCACTAGTCGTCCGGTGACGGTTGGACCCCTCTGGAAAGCCAGCAATCTTTTCCTGTCTCACAGTGAGCTGAACTTCACTGTCCTGTTCAAAGGCTTGAGAAACGTAGCAGAGACAAGCGCGGCTATAGAATTACTCGACTTGTCGAGAAGTCGTGATCACTCGTGTTCGTATCTATGAAAAACTACAATACGTCTTTCCGTGTCCCGTATGAAACGCACCGGCCTCGTCTCCCTGGCACACCACATGCCACGTGGTGACTCATTTGGTGGTGACTTCGTGTTTGCTCGTGATCGCCAGGCGTAGCTGGCAAATTTTGGGTGAAATGAAATATTTTCGCAAACACTGCTTCTCGCCGGCAAGTAAAAGTTTCACGGAGGCGTCGGAGAAACGGACCCCGAAGGTTCAGATTTCAACGGGCCCCACCCAGGCAACGCGTGCGTCTCGTCGCAATTCAGATATTTTTAGCAGGGAACTACCACGATTTGGCGTTTTCGGGTGAGGGACGTAGAAAATAATTCTCCCTCCAACTGGTCGTCAAGCGAGATTCCTGGAACACGATTCGTAATGCGACTTGGAACACGATTTGTAATGCGACTAGCATCGTGTGGTGCGTTGAGGTCTTGTGGTGTTGGGCAGCTGAGACGCAAAAACGTATTCGCATTTAAGGGAAAGAGTTAGATATAGCGGAAACGTTGGAAATCAGTATTTTTTTCCCTTCGTTCGCCACCGACCTCGAGTTCGTTTCTTTTACGCTTCACGAGCACCGTCGCACAGGATGAAGGCCCTTAAAATGCTGTTGCATCGAACGACTTGCCATGTGCTTTGCTTACTCCTTTTGGCGAAAGTCGCCGCTCAGGGTCAAGACCGCACGTCTATCACTGCAGATCATGATGAGGGACAGGGCGAGGTGGACACACCTGACATAGCGAAGGACGGATCATCAACAGTCGCTAATCGGCAAAATCTCAATGACAGCGTGGCCGCCTCACACGATGTCGATTGCGATCCCACGTGGGACGGTATTCCGCCGGAAGCATCATACCAAATTGTTTTCACAACCAGAGCAGCTCTTTCGGAAATGGGTGTTCAAGTGCATCGAGGGAATGTTGAGCCTGTGTTCAAGAATCGAGTGCGAATTCCGTCTGTTTCCGATATGCTTGACGAGACAGCCATTAAACGCCATGAAGACCAACTGATGGCTGGGGGTTTTGTTCTGCAAACAGCAGAGCACGTCGTTTTATTGAAGCCGGAAGGGAAATTCCTCGAGTGTAACTACTGTGCTGGCGGTAAGCGGATGCGTTTGACTTACCTTTTCATGCGTTAGCCTAATATCCCCAGAATGGCAGAGAAGGCGTCTGCGTGGTACGGTCGTGAAGACAAGTTGCATGATGGACGCGAGATCAGCACTCCTCATTTCGGGACAGGGTCTGGTTGCTGAAGAGAGGGACCCGGTTTTGACATTCTCGCGAACTACGCAGGCGGACGGTTGAATCCATCGTTCTCAACAGCTTCAGTTTTCGAGTCTCGACAGGTGGTAGGGCTGCGTGAAACTCTGATTTTTTGTGCGTACATGTTTTAATAGACACATATGTATGCTACATCATTCACTCTTGGCAACAATAACAATGTAACAACGGCATGTGTCGACACGTTCTGGGCACAAGGCATCGGTGTCCTCGAAGCGTGTTGAAGCAAAACGTCGCTGATTCACATTATAAGGTGTGAGCAGGGAGCACTGACACTCGTGTCCTGGATTGCTTTGTTTTGTGTTGTCGCTTTTCAGATGCTACGTACCAAGTTGTCCAGCTGTTATCTGTGGGTGAGGACGACGACGGCATCGTTTTCCATTTCGTCTCTCTAACGTATCCCACCTGGAAGTTTGGGTCTTTTCTGCTCTCCATCCCTGGATCAGCCTTGGCTTTCCACGGCAATAAGAAGCCAGCAATTAATGATGTTGGCCTGTTAGCTTGTATTGGCCGAGGATACCAGCCAGTCTTCTTTCCTAAGCCATTGGAAACGGGTAGCCAAGCACCAGGTAACCTTACATGCGTTGATGGATGTGTTCCGCATTTCTGCTGCTTTATCAGGTCGATGCGGTTTTTCCAAGTTTCTAGATATGCGTCGGGGTGCCTTGGTAGTGGGTCACGGTTTTCAATGCCAGGGGAAAAGAGTAGTCGTCAGCACATATCCTATTGTTGTTGCCATGAAGGAATCGTACCGTGATGTGCAGCTAGTTCATAAATCGGGTTCAGCTGCTGTGTTCACGACCATCCAGTAAACGGTGCGCGGGTCAACTGCTCAGCGATGAATAGCAGAAGGAAACGGGGGGGTCGTGCCTTCTTATGTGCAATATATACACCAAGCCAGTATGCGAAGTGTCCGGGTCGGTGTGTGCTGGTCCCGCATCAAGGTTTTAGTTCTAGCTGTTTTTTTTGTTTCATTTTGCTCCGTCGGCACCCTTCTATATGCTTGTGCGTCACTCAGTCTTCCGCACCGGTCCTTTCCAAGAGAAGGTGGACGTCGTTAATGTTCGGGCGTTTCGTGGTTCCCAGCAGAACACTAGCTTGCTGGAGGTTACCTTGTCCCTGCGGGAGAGCACTCATGCTGTCGCCCACGTAATGAAGGAGGGGACGACTGTCGTCTATTACGCCTCTGTCTTCGGCCCACCTGTTGTTCAAAGTGCCTTGGTCCTGGGTTCCTTCACTGCGAAACGAAAGTGGTGGCTGCAGAGGAATACACGTACTGGTCCTGTTCTTCTCAAGTGCTCGGCTTGGGAGAGCCTTATTAAGAAGACCAGTAAGTTCAAGGCTCGCGTGGTCATAGTACGCGGGGAAGTCAATGAGGTCCGGAGAAACCAGGCCGCACCCGAGTTACAGAAAGGGAGGATGAAATGGGTGTGGGATGGTCATCTCTTGATTATATATTTTGTTTTTTTTTCAGCTGCTGAATGCCTTTATTAAGCCCGTAGCCAAGGTATCGCCACCTGGACCCTGTCGCGACTTTTTACCACTTGCACAGGTACTGCAGCACACGCGCCAAGCACTCACGATACTGAATGCAAATGGTCTACACTTTTCTTTTCCTGTGCGTCTGAATGCAGTCCGTCGGCTCTCTGGTCAGGGCCAGCTTATAACCAAACGGCGCTCCCGCAAACCCTGGATTATCGCAGGCCTTCTGGGAGCGACAACACTGTTGTCAGTGGGGTCAATAGTAAAGGGGTATCGACGAGATAGTCAACGCGGGGTCAACGTGTGGAATTACGGCGTTGGCCTGTTGCCGGATCGTGTAAGAGCAAGTTTCCGTATAGGGGAGATTTCCAGCTTAAGTGCAAGTGTGAATCCGTACAACCTAGTGACGGCAGCTGGTGTCGCTTCTGCGGACACAATCTTGGATAGTCGCGTCATCAGGGCTGCTGTTAACACGTCTGGATTGAGGGGAGCTGCCAACGCCGTTTTGCTGAAAGGTGGTGGGCTATACGGTGCAGGAGCAAGTGTCGCTGCAGCGGTTTTGCTGATCAAATATCACGCAATACGAGGCGCCTGGAGAGCAGTCAAAAAACGACTAGCACAACAGGAGCTGAACGACATCGTAGGCGACGTCATTGGAGCAGCTAAAGGTGATGAAATATCAACACGACTGAGGCGAGGCACTCTATTTGTTGTTCTCGATGAAGCCTAAGTATATGGACTGCTTTTTGACTGCGAAAGTCTCGCGTAGAAAAGAAGGGTAGGTACTGGTTATTGATGTCGCAACAACTGTTTTGGGATGGGCTTCATGAATCAGTGCCACCGATAATTTTGTTGTTAGTGCGTCCCAAGCATAAGCAACGTGCCCCCGGTGCAGTCGGCTTCCTCCCATATCGGGTAGATCTATGTTGCGTGGTACACGAGTTACTGGCGTATGGGGTTAGCGGTTCTGTCTCGCCGTGCTTCCATCTTTTTCTGTGGGGCACCCTCAGCACGCACCCAGGGTGAAGCGTTGAGCCTAAGAAGATGTAGCTGATTACCACTACAGTGCGTGGCCATGAACAGCGGGGATGTCTGATCACATGTTACGCCACGCCACGTGCCTATTCTCCGTTTTCTTCGTATTACTTGTCCCCCTTGATGATATATCGATTGTCAGCTGAGCGACACGTAATTGTGTAACGGGAAGATTTCAACTCAGTTTTCATGTGTAGAAGCGATCAACCCAAGGCTTTGTATTTCCTCTTGTGCCGTTAGTGGTCAGCGCTTTTCGTTTGAGGCATCGCTGTCTGGAGGTTCAAGTGTGCAGTACCCCCATGGCGTTTGCAGATGGTGAAGGGTGTGATGAGCACAGAGTCCGTCTATGCTACTGAAGGTCTAGTGGTGTACTCAGCCGGTCTACCATTTGAAAGGTGAAGCGGCCTGCTGTCGAATGCATATGATGATGCCTGTCTGACTGATGCAAGAGCTGATGAAAAACGTTCGTTCATCGATTTATTTGTCAACGTGTTTGAGGACCCACGAGCGGTTAGCTGTCCCGCTGCTAACTAGCAGTCCAACAGGTTCGAGTCGCTAGTATGGAAAACAGGGGCATTTTTGTAGTGTAAATTCATTGCTGTTGTATGAAGATCGTTACTCTCTTCGCGTCCGGTTTGGCAAAGGGAAAGATAGTATCAGTACAGGAAAACTCAATTCACCACCTAGAGGTAGATGGAACTGCCGTTTTCCACCAGCCTTCGAACGGTCGCAAACTGGCGCCTCAACAAGAACGTAACGATGTGGCAGATACCTGTGTTGTAAGTATTGACAGCATTCATGCGACAGCAGCCGGATGTTCCTGTTGATGCCACATCTGACGTCTCGTCTCCGTTTTCCGTTGTGCTTTAGGATTACTCAGAAATGGCCACCGGAGACTGAACGGGTGTGGCTGGAATGGTGTCTGTAGTCACCGCTTTATGATCTTGGGCAGTATCGCGTCCAAACGTGACTTCAATTTTCCGAAGACTCAACCGTCCGAGAGGGCGTTGGTTATGCATGTCGGGATGAGCTGACAGTAGTCGATCTGTGGCATTCTCTGAAAGCCGTATGTCATCAGGAGCGTCAAGGGGGAAGTACTCGCAAATCTGAATGGTCATGTTCAACTGAACGCGACGGTCTTTCTTTTTTGACGGCGTTGGAAGCTGAGGCTTTTCTTGTGAGGTCGGTGTTCCGCAGGTAACTGTGCTGTGAAGGGAATCTTTTAGCGCGATGTAAGGCTTGACTCTACCAGCAATATTAGTACTATTTGAATGCAGAGGCAGCTGCGGCCCCGTTAGTGGCAACCGAGACATCGGCAAGGCTGTCTCTTCGTATCCAGTGCGGGCTCCTGCTGGAACTGTCTCCGACATCGCTTCGCTCGCTGCAGGAACGGAGAAGCTACTCAAGCCTTGGGCGCGAACGCTTAAGAAGCGCGAGTCTACGCTGACCAGCTGCGAGATAGCGGGCCTGAGCGGGCCCATTGGAGACGAGTACTCCTGTATGTAGTGAAGGGACCGCCTCGAACGTGGGACAGAAGAGAAGAATGGGTGCTTATGAAGTGTTGGCTCGGCAGATGATGAAGACTGACCCCTCGTGAACTGCAAAACAGGAAACCACTCAAGTGTTTAACTGAAGATGACGTGGAAACGCATCTATTCAGGAAGAACATCAGGTTGTAAGCCAAAGTCATTTCTACTGCAGACCACAGAAACAATCTAGTTCCTCTAATTCATCGCTCATAAAGAATCACAGAGAGCCCCCGCAAGAAGGTGCAGGACACGGGTGACCTGTACTGCGTCGTTTGTCGGTTGCTTACGAATTTGAGGACGATATTCTTCAAGAGACTGCCCAGCTTGGCAGCACCACGCAGCTGCTTCCTGAGGCCAGGCATTGGATGAGCCATTTAAATGCTCGCTGACGTGTGCGGCGGCAAGGATACGGCCGCTGCTGCTAAAGCTACGTTACCGCCCCGATGAAAAAATAACCTGTGCCCCTCACTCAGGATGACGACCACCATGTGCGTCGTATGAACCACAACTCCCAAAACACTGATAAAACGAATGATTGGCAGTCAAACGTGAGTTGTGAAACGGTTTCATTTTCAGCGTGTTAGAACTGTTGAAATGGTCGTATCGTCGGCACCCGACGACAAAGCCATGCTTGGAGGTCTAGACGAGGATGCTCGTGAGCCCAGGCCGATTCCCTTGCTTTCGGCGAAGAACGGAAGGTCCTGCGACCAGTAGCCGGCAAAATGGAAAGTAAATTCGAGGCAGACGGTAGGAATCGGGCGAATCCTCCTTTCACCCTACAGTCAGACTACGCCTAGGTTGATCAGAATGATCATGATCTATTCTTCCAGCTTTTGGCAACTGACAAGGCAGACACTCTGGGCGTAGGCTTACTGTCGAGGGATTCCTGACTCCTTAGAGTACGATGAGCATCCTGCCCACAAAGTTTGGCTGACCAGCGTACTCGGCAGCCGACTGGTCAAGCAGTGACAGTACCCCGACCGTGGTCCAGGGAGCGTTGTCCATGAACCGATTGCTTGTGTTGCCAGGCCACAGAAACCGACTATGATGGTGTTGCACCCGTGCTCATTTCTACTGCTCACGCCATCCCTTGTCCAACAAAACTATCGCGGTTTGAGAGGCTTGCCTTTCTCGATGAACGATTCTGACAACACGGCAAGATGTCGCCTGTACATTTCAAATGCCCACACAAGAATCCACTCGATTGGTTACGTTTCGGATCCGGTGATACACCTTACTCCCTGTTAGTGTCACCCACCAAAAGGTACTGTCACTAGTCTCGGGAGGGACAGTTCACCACCAGTTTTTACAGGCAGCCACGAGACCGGTATCTGCGAGCTCTGAAGCTGCTGACACCTTTTGTAATATGCAGAGGTTCTAATTGGTGGAATGTCGCAGAGGTAGGGGAGAATCCAAAAAGCCCGTAGACGGAGAATGCGATTGCTTCGTTCGGCAGTGCGTTGCGATAGGAGGCTGCCACTACAAACACTCTCGTGACCAATGATGTCAAGACTCTGTGTTCCGTTTTTCATTGCCAAACATGCCACACAGACAAGAGAGGGTCCGGTGGAGTGCCACTGGCGACTCTATAACGGTACATTCAGTGCTGGTTGGCGGCATCGAACAAAACTAGCCACAGCTGATATAGAAAGGACAATTGTTTGATATGCACTAAATTCTCTCTTTAGTGGGTTACTGGCAAGTGGGTACTTTTTTCATTCTGTGAGCCACATATATTAGGTACGGTTTTCCTATCTGGTGTGACTCACGACAGGTGCCACTGCGTACCGTTGGGTTCGCATGCTTTTACCACGGAGCCCTACTGTGTTTTTAGCCTTTCGTTTCTACTATTTCGATAGGTTACTAGGGGGAGACAAAGTCGTAACCCTTCGCTGTATAGGCTGTGCATCTTCCAGTCCAGATGCCCACATCATCAGCAACGTATTACAGCAACGCCAGTTGTGACCGTGCCTCGCGAACAGGCCTATGACAACTCCTTGTATCAAGCATTACGCAAAACGAAAAAGTGATTTCTCGAGAAAAGACAAAGCGGAGGGCAGTTCCTCGGTCCCTCAACTTGGTCACACCGGCAGGAACGCACCTTTTGTGGTGTAGATAAAATGGACGACATCGATGTTCCGATGGTAAGCAAACCTCTGGTCCCCCAGAATTTTGCGTAACGAAAGACAAGGGAATCATCTCATGTTTCCATTTGATTAGCCACGCTCCCGGCGTCCGGACATTCACCAACAATTTTCTCGCTTGGGGTGGCCCCCAGAATAAGTTTCGACTCTGCCTCCCTCGTTATCGCCTCGGGATGTGTGAGCACGATAACCGGTATACACTGGACGTTAGAACTGCGGACGTCTTTGGGCGCATCCTCAGGTGAATACTGGCAAACATAGACGACGGCATCAACAATAACCTGCTTCGCTTTGTGCTTGACGATGTCAGCCCCTGCATACCCCGATCGGATATCCGATTGGAAGAAGCGACTCGCACAGCAGCCCCTTGTGACGAGCGCCGGCTTCAGGACCCTGCCATCTACCTTCAGCTGTGGTTTGGAGAGGGGACGATGAGCCACGAATTTACACATATCACAATTTTCTTCTGCACGACAGTGTGCTGACCACCGAAGTGCTGTATTCCTCGCTGCTTCGAAACATGCCACCCCACGACGTCTTCCAGCATCAGCGGAGCGGCAGCAACATGCCTCCTGTGACAGCGCGACTGTTTCATCCTCCGTGCCGTGCTTCACCTCAGGATGGCGAGCCCGTGTGGCACTCCTCGTTTTAAAGCGTCTTCTGCTCGTTATGCGTGCATAACTGGAGTTGCCCGGTAATGACTGGGATTCATCTTTCCGCGAGCTTAACCGGGCTTTTGAGGAAGTGTTGGCATTCCTCCTTGGAGAAGCTGCTCCCTGAGGGCGTGGCCGTCGTGATGTGAACGGGCCAAAACAGCCAAAACTGCACTTGTCGTCCTCTGTATCGTTCTCCCCGGCATCACCCCTCGAACTACGATGCCGAGTCGCGACCTGTATCCGCCGACTTTCTTTGCATTCCGGAGCCGCCAGCTTGCTTCGGCCCTGCAGCACAGACATCAACAGCAGAATTGGGTACGCTTGAGCTTATAACTTAACAGGAGTTCAACATTACTGTGTCTTCGGTGTGGTTTGCTACTTGCTGCTGCAGCTCCAGGTGAGGTTTTCCAGGGTACGTGGGGTGGCCTAGCGCCGAAAACAGACCTGATCAGGTTGGTATGACCGGACGCCACTGAGAGTAGGGAATACGTCGGCAAACAGCTTTCGTCTTACCGCTTCTCGCAGCCCCGCCGAGCTACCTGCAAGACCAAGCTTGTGCAAGACTTTACTTAGGCGGCTGCACTGAGACCCTGCAGCGCGATCGAGGGTATCGACGATCAAGATCTTCTCACTCATTTTATCGTGAAATTGATGATATTGCCATCACTACCCTCAAGCTTGTTGACAATTTCCCTGCTGCTTCTCTACGGGCTGCTGACTCACACAGAAATTTGGGTAGCTGCGACTACTAACCACTAAACCGTGTCTGCTGGCAGTGGGCTTCCTTATCATGGATTATGTCAAAGTACATGCTTTTCTGTATGCTGCCATCTTCCATAGGATTCATACTGGTAACAAATTGAGAAATGATAGAGACTGGCGGCGTGGCGCTGACGCAGGTCTGCGTACCACAGCCTACCAGACAGGTGTCCGTAGCCCGCAGCGAGCTGCGCGCACCGTCCGAATTCGCAGCTGGTTTCGTGTTTCATATCTGCTGACTCTTTGAGCTCTTAATGCGCAGCGAAATGACGTTTCTCTGCTGGAGGCACAGGCAGTGTACTGCTTTGCAGAAGGTTGGATGTGTCACAATTTGGTCACGAACAAAAGAGAAAAAAATACGGCCATGGCAATGCCAACAGAAGAGTTGCAGTTGATCCCACACATTAGGTGGCTTTGCTTTCGTAGTCCCCAAAAACTATCTCACAGAATCCACAGTGCAAGGTTGAGGGTCTTGCGGTGTGCAACAATGCAAAGCTAGCAGTGCGTCAAGTGAGCATATAAGAGGCCAAATTGCCATCAGTCTTTACGTGTATCACAACAGTTTTCCCCTTATGAGCCACATCTGCCCAGCTATCTCTCATACCAGGCTGCGTATAATGGAAAATGCGTACACAACTTGAAAAAGATGCTTCCTCCAAAACATCTGGGGAGTGATTCTTCAGGGTCTTCTGGTCCTCCGGTCCCTGTCTGTGCCCGCATCCTCCAGAGCGAAAGAAACGAGAGTGATGACCTACAAACTACTGGTTTGTGTACGCCTGGTGTGTCCCTGTCAACACAGAGACGGCTTCGAGATGTATCTGCTATTCGCGACCTGTAAGACATGCGTAGACCAGGTTTCGGTTTTATGCAGGATAAGTGTTTTGAACGCTCTCTGTTCCGGCCTCGATCTTTTGCGTCTCCGCGACACAGCTACAGCACATCGCTGAGGCGGCCAGGGTCACTCGTGAACCTAACTAGTGCCGCACACCTATCGGTGAAAGGGGCCACCAGAAAACAACACGATTCGCTCAGGCAGCATATCTTAGAGTCGCTGCAAATGCAAGAGATGCTGTGGTCCACAAGTTCCACGAGGTTTCCCAAAATGTGCTCTCTTGATGGCTGTGTACACCCGCAACATGCCCTGCCTTCACGGTCATACCGGGTTTCCATTACAATGGTTGAAATCAAGTTACTCGCAATTTGCCGTGGATGCTAGTGTCCCACAGAATTCTTGGGGTGCACTGGCGTTGCAGCAGTCTTCCCACGGCGTCTTCATCGGCTTGGCATGTGGGTTGCTCTGTAACTGCGGTAGTCGGCTTCAATACACCACGCCTGCGGGATGATCATCTCTTCTGAAGCATTATGAGGGGGAGCACTACGGTTATTGGTACAGCACTGCATTTAATAGAAAGCTGGGTTACCGTCGACCGTTCACGAGAGTCTTGAACCCTTTTTGTTGTCAGGGATGCACCGTGTGCGCTAATGCAGGAAACCCGGTTTTTCTCTGCTGGCATTCTTGTAGTAAGAAAGTGGGCGGGACGTGCGAACTGATTCTTACGGGGTGCCTACCATTGTTCAAAACAGGACGCCTGCGCGCCGGGTGCCCGCAGCATATTGTCACTTGTGTTTTCAATGTTCACTTGGTTCTTGGATGTTGTGGTCCTCTGCCGTAATGCTATCTCAGGCCAGGTGGGTTGTGCAAAGCACGACCCATAAACTACAGACACCGTCTACTGCGCATGGGGGCCTGCGGCACACAAACTCACCCGCCGAAAAGGCTGCACCGATTTCATTGTACAGTTTCCCCCTATAACTGCGGTGAAGAGTAAAATCAGGCAGCGAAATCGTGGGAGATTGCGAGAGAACGCATAGCACAAAAGAATGCGCTTTGTTGACGTCCACCGCGGCATATACGCGAACACAAGAAGTGGATGAAGGTACATGATCAGGCGTTCTCAAACGTGGTAGCGAAACGGAGGAGCGGCGTTGCACTAATGCTCGCTTCGTGGATAGAAATCGGCAAAATGTCATATCGGCAGAGGGCGGGTCCAGGCCAAGCACATGTGTCCTGTGACACGTTGATCCATGCCATGCATGAGTAGGTGATGAGTCCGCCGCACTAACTCAGTCGGGAACTACACGGGTGAAGTGCTCTGCGGTGTGACCCACGTTAGTACGAGGGTCGCGCACGACGTGACGCACGTCTATCGTCTCTTTATCTCGTTACTACTTTTTGATATCAAATATAACGTCCTGCACACAGGTTGTATACCTGTGCCGTGGACGTTTTCACACTTCGGCCGGGATATGCCACCAGGCGAAAGGCCAACCCACAGTATCCGCATGCATATACTCCCGTTCCAGCCGCAGGTATGGGCAGCTGTCTCCTGCGACCTAGTGACCTATCTCCTGTTGGAGTCTTAGTGTTGGGTTCCACCTCATCCAGGTGGGATTTTTACCATTTTCGTTTTTCTACTTTCACGACTGGTCGTTCCCGTGGAAAGCTTTGGATGCAACAGTTCAGTTGTGAGCCCCCGCCTTTTCGGTGTCTCGACGTGCCTGCATGTCTCCAATTCTCCGAATGCCGTCTGTGATTTCCCCCCAGACAGCATCCCTACTCCTGAGGTGTCTCTTCGCGTGCCTTTTGTTTTTTCGTCCCGCCCCATTGCGTGGAGGCGCTGCGCTTTCATTAAGCGCAGCGCTTGCTAATTCTCTCCAGCACGAAGCCTGCAGTGCAGGAGCGAGCTTCTTGGCGCGTTCCGTGGGTCATTCACCTCTGTCCTCTCGCTCGAGTACGTGGACACCGAGAACCCGCACTCCGTCTGGATTTCCGTTATTTTCCTCTGGTAGAGCCTTGCGGTCTGCCTATGCCCCCGTTGCCTTTTCCTGCATGCACTGCTCATCCCGTGTACGGCTCCTTTCCGTTTACGGTTCGGCGCGGGCCTCCCGTCCAGCGAAGCCGTTCCTGTTGCCTCACGTACTCGTCCGAAAAAAGTGTGAGTCGTTTTTAACGCGCAAACTCGCGTCCTCTACTTTTCTTTTTCACCTGCGGCCTGCGCTGTTCTCTGGACAAGGCGACTCCCGAAGTGCTGCGGGTTCGGATACTCCAGGGCTCTCTAGTTTTCCGGCGCCCGCGACCAGCGGACCAGGCTGCGGCATCCGCAGTGCGTGCTTCTCGCAACTCCAGTCCAGTCCCGCGAAACAACAGCTGCTGAGGATGGCGACCGAGGCGAGGAATGGGACCGCATGCTGCGTCCCGACTGTTGGAGAGCACTGGGAAATGCCGGCCAAAGAGGGAAAGCTTCTCACGGGGTTGATGGTGAACAACTCCATGGCTGGCGGGAAGGTCGAATTCGTCCCGCAGGTACGCGAGGGCGCCCGAGGAAACGCTGGAGGCCCATTTCAACTCCAAGTCCCCGTGAACGGTCCGCGCTGAAAATTCCGTTTCCCCAAGGGTCTGAACCGCGTCACGGAAGACAGCGGGGACCGTTGATAACGCGAGGACTGTTAGAAGACGCATGAATGCCTCACCAAGGGAGAGGCTTGGTGTGTGAGAGTTTCGGGACACCTCTGCAGACGCTTTTTTCCACACCGGCTGTATTTTCCTCTCACCAATCGAAACCTTGTTCATATCGCTGCGTGTGCCCCGCTAGGCTCTGGCATCTCCGTGCACCCGTGAAACTGGGGTCTCTTGGAATACCGGCTGCTTGTCTCTCAGTTTCTTATTTGCCGGTCTGTCGCCCTTTCCCGCGAAACGCGCTGCGCTCGCTTTTCGGACTCGCCTGGCTCTGTTTCAGACTCCCTCCTACGGCCACGTAGGGCGTGGCCTGGGCTGTGCCTTTGGAAGCAGCGCAGGTTCCTGTGCGGTCTTTCAGCGCACGCGCGATCGGCGTGTCTCTGAGCTTTTTCTCGCCTCTAAAGCTTCACCCTCGTTCGCCTGCATCTCATAACTGGAGCCATATTCACTATCCTGGGTACTATAATGTCTCTGTTTATTCGATTTGAGTTACATACAGTTATGGATCGCGGATATCTACGTATGTGACGCGAACAACGCATGATCTAGCTATGATCTCTTTGTGTTATCTCCTTTATGCACCCGTTCAGAAGGGAAACCGCGTGTGCTGGTACGGCTGCGGGCCGACCGTGTACGACGCCAGTCACATGGGCCACGCTCGAACGTACGTCACGTTCGATGTGATTCGCCGAATCATGAGTGACTACTTGAACTACGACGTCACCATGTGCATGAACATCACAGACATTGACGACAAAATCATCAAACGCTCCATCGAACAGGTAACGCGAATCTGGTTGTTCCTGAAAAGCCGGGCCGTCTTGCGCACACCGGCACCCTCTGGGCAAATTTCTCTACACCTGAGCACGAACCGCCACATGAAAAGCCTTTGGCGTATCTCTCTGTCTCTTACCAAGTTCTTTGCCTGGAGGTCTGTTACGTTCCGTACCGTTGTAGGAAAGAGATATGTTAGAGACCGGGACTAGCGTCGAGGGCCAGGCCGGAAGTGGGCACAGAAAAACAAACACTAGGGTATTTGTGTGCATCCTGGTGGCATGCACACGTCGCGTGACGGCAAAAAAGTGGTAGGAGACTCGGCGTGGACGCATGCGTCTGCGACCAGATACCCAGACACGCAGGGAGATACAAGGACAGTGGAAATAAAAACTCTGGCGCTGCCCACGTGTGTTCCTGCGCCTGCGTTCTGGTGCAAGTGCTGATGCGGCAGAAACTGTTCCGCTAGGCGTGCACAAGGCAGCGAACGGTCCAGCCTGAAACGGACTCGACAGGCGGCGGTTTCTCGCGGGAGGTTCCCCGGATGGGCACACACGCCGTGGCAAGTCGCGTTTCTCTTTCGATCCGCTTCGTTACTCCACCCCGCGTGGGAGTCTCTCGAGAGATTCCCGTGTGTTCCGTTTCTGCGCCTGTCTCTACTGCTTCACAGGGCGTCGACTTCCTCACCCTTGCACGACACTGGGAAAAGGAGTTTTTCAACGACATGGCTGCCTTGAACGTTCGGTAAGCTGGAACGGCCAGCGCCGACGCGGGGCTATTTGCGCAGTCTTCAGTGCCTAGTCACAAGCGCTGGCCCCCGTCTACTACCGATGCTTTTTCTGTTTTCACGGGAACGCCTTCAGAAAGCCGCTACGTACAGCGCCTGTCCCCCGAGAGCAGCTGCGTCGGAGAGTGTTTCGCGGGGCCGAGGGTTTCTTTGCCTGGCGACTGAGCGACTGCCGAGGCAGAACTTCATTCCGTGAAACCGTTTCCCGAGGTCGAGAAACGATGAAACAGCGGCTGGATGCGCACGGGGAAGACCGGTCCATTCCTCTGTTGGTGTGGTCCCAGGTAGTGATCTTCAAGCTAAACGTTGCCGGTGGCTGCCCAGCGTGTGTCCTCACGAAGCGCCAGACTGGAACGCGACCTGGGAGAGTCAGAACCTGCGTTCACGTTGCGTCTTCGTGCCGCAGGTTGCCCTCCGTCGTCACTCGCGTCAGCGAATACATCCCGGAGGTTCTGTCTCTCATCGAGCGCATTGTGAAGAACGGCTACGGATACGAAAGTCAGGGGTCGGTCTACTTCGACACGCAGACCTTCAGAAAGACCGACAAACACATCTACGGCAGAATGGAGCCTTCGTCGGTCTCCGATGAAAGCCGGTAGGCTCAGGGGGGTGCTCGAGACACGGCGCCGCTTTTCAGGCCGAGACAAACCTCGACCCAAACAAGAGCCCACTGAAAGGAGGCGCGTTTCTCTCGGTGCTTTCCCCGTTTCTCCCTGCATGCAAATAGGAGGGCGTACCGGCCGACACACGGCGCCGAGCGTTATTTTCGGGCAGAGACGAATGGGAAGGGTGTCTTTATTACCCGTCGCAAATCCGTTTGTGAGCACGTCCCGAAAAGACACTTCTGTCGCTTTAGGTTTTCGTGGGAGACTCTGTGAGAATGGGACCGGACGCAATGGGTACCGGCGTGCCCGTGGTCCTTCCGCGTTTTGCGGGTGGCTGCCGGGGTCTGGTTTTCCCCTCGCCCCCATCGATCAACATCAGCTGGCTCCTCGCCTTCGTTTTGGCATGGCCGCCTCATGCGTCCCCGTGTCACCGCGCTCTCTCGCCTCCGCCGTCCTCAGTCTCCAAGACCGCAGAGCGGCACATGCGTGCCGGCTGCATCGCGTTCTCAAAGTAGCGGTGGGTCTGTGTGGTGTCCTCCCCTCTCGCCCGCCTGTTCAGAGTCCTCGAGGGCGAAGGAGAGCTCGGCCTCACCTCCTCCGAGAAGCGTCACCCCTGCGACTTTGCGCTGTGGAAGAAGGCGAAGGAGGGCGAGCCATCATGGGACTCGCCGTGGGGCAAGGGCCGTCCAGGTACGCGAGAGAACGAGACGGCGAGGCAGGCCTGGCTTAGTGTGTCCCCGCGAAACCGACAGGCGCCCCGACGCTGATGAGCCTTTTCCAGGCAGAACACTGGCATGGATACCCAGGGAGCTGTGCGCCCAATACGCATCATAATTGAGTTTTCACCAGGCATGCAATACCAATCGTGTAACTGGAACTCAGCTTTCCCAGAGGCCTGCAAAAAAACCTTAGGCCCAGGGAGAGGGGACGCCGCCTCTGGGTGGCGGCGTCCCCTCTCTCTGGGTGTGCACGGCTTTCTGGGCAACCGCTCAGCCCGACCTGGTGCTGCGCTCCGTCGTTTCGAACGCATCTCTTGCCGAATGTCTACGAACTGGGGTTGCTGTCGGTAGGGATGAAGGCATGGGGCATGCGCGTGAGGAAACCGAAAGGCGTCGAGGGCCCCACGTCTCGCTCGGGGTTTTGTCCCTTCCACCTCTCGTGCCGGCGGTCCTCCTGAGGACCTCCAGGGCGTCCCCGCTGGAGTGTTGATCAAACGCACCGTCCGAGGCGCCTGTGAAACTCTTATTTTCTCGGCTGCTCTGAGTGTTTCACGCTCGACGGCCGCCGCGATGTGGCCGTATTTTTGGTGCACCCATCCTCCAGGTTGGCACATCGAATGCTCCGCCATGGCCGACAGCATCTTGCCTTTTCCCCTCGATATTCACAGCGGAGGCATCGACCTTCGCTTCCCACACCATGACAACGAGCTCGCACAGTCCGAAGCCGCCAACGACCGCCCTCAGTGGTAAGTTTGTACACACATGTGTAACTGTATAGATATGTGTAACTGTTTATACATATATCCATACATCTATCGATATGTGTAATCACTGGGGATCCTTGCCCATGCCTCGACCTTTTTTGCCATCGAAAAACCCGTCGTCGCTTCACGCTCTGTGCCGGGGCGTCTGCGACTTTGAGCTAAGCGCGATAGAAGACGGAGGACTTGGTGGGTTTTCCTCGTCGAGGAGACCTCGCGTGGATGAGCAGAGACGTCGAATTCGAACAGGGCGGCGAAGAGACAGGATGGCAGGTAGCCGCTCAGACTCTGCCCCGCAGGCTGCGCAGTGCGGGACGTGCGCCAAAAGACCTGGCTAGAGGGTGTTGGGGCTGTCCAGCAGGGACCGATGGAAGACGCGCAGAAGCGAGCGTCCGCACTGCGAGGGGGGGCGTGGCGACTTCGCGTTCACAGCCCTTTTTCCACACTTTTTGGAGGCACGATAGGGGAGATCCGGGGCTTCGCGCTGACGTTTTCCGTGGAGCGTTCGGTGTTCCGTGCTGCCTTCTCTCAGGGTGAATTATTTCCTTCACTCGGGGCACCTGCACATCCACGGCGCTAAGATGTCCAAGTCGCTCAAGAACTTCATCACCATCAAGGAGTGTCTTTCCCGCTTCACAGCGCGACAGATTCGCTTGCTGTGCTTGATGAACCGGTCAGCTGTTTTGCGCCCGTCACGGCGGAAGTGATTCAGGAAAGGTCAACTGAGACGCGGATTTGCTTCACGCAGTGAAGATGCGATAGACCAACACACTGTGAACGCAGTTCACCACTCTCCCAATGTCCGTGAAAGGAGACACATATCGCTGTCGCTTCGCTCGTGTGATCTGTAGAAAAAGTTGTCAAAACGCATGCAGTGTATTGACACTCTTTTTCTGCGTTGCGCCGACCTGTTCTCCGCGTCGCGCGCTTTCCGCTCTCGTTCTTTTTGTTTCGAAGTGTTTCGTCCCAGGAGCCTCACCTTTTACTCCCGGAGAAGCCTTTGACCTTTACGTTCTCTTTCGCTTTCGTCGGTGTCGCTGTGTCTGTCGCGTCTCTGCCCCCCGACGCACGGGTGCACTCCGCAACCGGGCCGAAAGAGGGGTGCGAGCTCGAGACTGTCTCTCGCCGTTTTCTTTGGCATTTCCCGAACACGCGCATAAATCGCATTCGTCAGATTCCCGCTCCTCACCGTTTTGGCTCCCGACTTCGAAGTCCAGCCCCGATCATATTTTTGCACTCGGTCTCTGGGCCTTGCGTCTCCATTCAGTCTGGGGGAAAATGGACAGACACGAAAGAGAGCCCTAGGAGCGACAGTCGAGCGAAAGATAGGAAGAAGCGAGAGTGGAGTGGACGAGAAAGCCGTGCGGGTTTCTTCCGCACTGTGCCGCCTGACTTTTCCCTGTCTGCTCCGCGCCACACGACCGCCCCGTCGAGAGGCTGCTGAGCCTCCCAGCTGGAGTCACGCCCAGTGAATGTCTGCTTGAGACGCCTTTGCATGCGCGCGAAAGACTTGGGTCCCGAGCAACGAGTGTTCCTCCTCTGCTTTGTCGCTTCTTTCAGATGGGATTCCTTCATGAACTACAGCCCGGACGGCGAGACGATGCAGCAGGCCATCGACGTGGACCGCTCCTTCGACAACTTCTTTGCGCTCGTGAAGGCGAAACTGCGCGACGCAACGCCCGTCTCAGACTACGCGCAGAAATGGGGTGCGGACGATTTCGCTCTCAACGAGCAACTCCAGAGCGCAAAAGAACAGGCGAGTCCCTTGGAAGAACTGCGAAACTGCGACGTGGTCGGGAAGCCAAAACATGATCGCATGCAGTCCCCCCCGAAAAACTACCCGAACGACATGTGAATACGCATGTATAGAAGTAGCTGTGCATGCGAATATATATATATATATATATATATATATGTTTATATTAATAGGTGTATATATATATTTACATACAGATGGAGATGTGTGAATATGTGTATACGTGAATGAGAGGCCATGTGAAGCCAGCGGGAGAGGATCCTGTTGGCTGGGCGGGTGAGAGGGACTTGAACAGACAGAAATGGTTTGTACATCTTTGTATCCGCGTGCATTTCCCTGTATGCGTGCGTTTGCGTGGTCACGCTGCTCGCGGGGCGTTCCACCGGCCGCTCGCGTGTGGAAAGGCCTGTGCGGACAGATCTGTGAGAAGAAAAGTAAATTTAGAGAGGCGCGCAACTGTTGTGATCGTGGCGTGGACGTGGAGAATGTCCCGGTAGACCACAACGCGTTTTTGCATCCCCTTTTATGCTGCCTGTCATACTCTCGCCTTCAGGTGCACAAGGCGATTCTGGACAACTTCAGCACCCCCGAGGCCCTCGTCGCGCTGCAACATCTCATGTCGGCAACAAACAGCTACTTGAATCAGAAAACCGGTGAAGATGTGAAGGCTCCCCTTATCAAGGAAGTGGCGAAATACATCTTCCACATGCTCAAGGTAACGCCGCGGGAAACCGCAAAACACGCGAGAGCGCCATCGGAGAGATGGGCGCTGTCCTTCCCCTTCAGATGGCGCGTTCCGGGGCGGTGTATGACCACGCGATTGGCCAATTTGCCCATCCCCGTCGGGTGATTCACTTTGCTTTCTGTACATAAATGTAATATATATATATATATATATATATATATATGCGTATCTGTCCGTGTGCATGTGTCGACGGAGGAAAATGTGCACACAGACCTGTGTTTAGGATATATCGATGTGTCGCCATACGAATCTGCAGGGATTCCATTTCGGGAGCGTTCATGTCCTAGATTCTACGCCGCAGGCGCCTGTTTCTCCCGTTCCTTGATTGGAAAGGTGTCGCCGTTCCGAATCGCGACATGCGGGATCGGTCGTCAATTTTCTGTTGATATCCGTTAGTAAAAGCTGGTGGAGCGCGGGTCTGAAGTACGACCTAGAAAAAGGGCCAGGCCGCGAATGCGAAAGGCGGAAGCGGCGTTATGATGCCACCTGTGAAACGAGACTCCGCGGAGGGGGGGACCGTTTTTCCAAGTTGAAAGAACTCGGCGGGGATTTCTCTCGGGTGTCTGTTTTGTGGCGAAGGCGAGCTGCATGCAGCACCGTAACGACAACGGCAACAAATCCGCTCTAGCTTCGCGTGTCTCCTTGTATACACGAGTTGGCGCTTTGAAGACGCTCCTTTGCTTCTCTTGTGTCTCTCCCGCTTTTCGTTCCCTGCGCTTGCAGATTTTCGGCGTGGTTGAAGACGACGAAGAAGATTTGGCATACGTGAAGGCGCAGGGCTCCACCGCTGCCGCAGCAGCGGAGATCGAAGGCCTCGTCGAATGCGTGGGGGCGTTTCGAGAGCTGGTAGGTTTTCATTTCGAGGACACAAACCGTTTTTTCTGTCGCCTGTTTGTGTCATGCCATACACGGTTACACCAATCTGTATATCTTTATATCTGTAGACATACATGGATGCCAGGTGTGCTTTGAAGGTCTGGTGTTTGGACCCGTGGCTTTGTTAGGAGACATTCTAGGCGGATGAGATCCGGCATCGTGTTGTGTGTGAATACTGGTCTCCTTTCAAGCCTCTTCTCGCGGGTTTTCGCGTTCTCCTGCCCTAGCACTTTTCTGTTTGCATGCGCGCGGAGTCCTACTTCTGCCCTCACAGAGCGCGAGACGTCGCGTGGGGCTGACGCCCGGTAGGGTGGCTTTCGTGTTGATCTGCCGTATCCGCTTTTCCGCGGTGTATCTCCGTCCACCAGGGGCGTCTGATCGGGACGCAGGCGATGAGCGATTTTAAAAGAAACAGTGAACAGTTTCTGTCCCCCTTCTGCGGCGGTTCAGGTCCGAACAAGCGCGTCACAGGGTATGCGAGCTGTGAATCAGGCGCTGAAGCGAGCGCCGGAAAAGTCGCCCGGAGAGAGCGATGCGTCGCCGATCGGCGCGGGCGAAGCGGAGGGTGAACTGCTCCAATCGCTGAGTGTGACCATGAGTACGCTCCTCCAGGCCTGCGACGAGGTTCGAGACAAGAAGCTGACGGAGTTGGGAATCCTCTTGCAGGACAGGCCGGATGGCACCTTCGTCTTCAAACGCGTCTCCAAGTAAGAGGTTTGGAGAAGGATGCACGCCCGCGAAAACGCCTCTGGAGCTGGGCACAAGAGCCGAAACCTTTTTGCGGGGCGCTGCAAACAGGGGGTCAGCCCATTCGAAGAGAGAGAGCTAGGGGGACCAGCACGCGGTGTGGTGTGGCGAATACGCGTTGTGGCGAATAATTCGCGCTTTTCGAGGAAAGCCCGAGAAAGCAGAAAGGGAGAGTCGTCTCGACGTCAAACGGAGATGGGCGTAGGCCGTGAATCCGCTGCGGACGGCGCGCGGCTGAAACGGGTACTGCTGTGTTTTCGGAGACTTTCTGCCTGTGCCATGCGCGCGCGCGCCGTGCCACGCCGGGATGCCACTGCAGAGGCAATGAGGGGACACATCTAGGGAGAGTGGGTTGAGGAACGAGGTCTTCACACTCGGTTCGTTGTCTCACCGCCTAGACGCGTTTTGCGCAAAGGTCGACAAGCGCGAGACGACACGCGTGACGCGACTGTCTGGCGTGGTGCTTCTTCGCTTCTCTACTCACGTCCCAAGTCCACTTTTATCCACGCTTCCCCCCGCGATAGATTGTTGTCTCAGGGAAGAGCTTCAACGGGCGAAGGAACTGAAGGAGGAGGAAGAACAGAAACGACGGTTGCAGAGGGAGGAACAACAAAGAGCGGCTGTAAGTCTTTCCTTACGTTTCAGCCTTTTAAACGTGGGCTTGAACGTTTTGGCGAGGCGACTGGTGCGTCTCTCTTCACCTATTGATACCTATGTGCGTAAAAGCACGTCGCATGTGTGCATCTAGATATCGATGTACATACACATTCAACATACACATACATACCACCTTCGATCTGTAGATGTTCTTCTGTGGTTTATACATTTGTACTTTCACACATTTACCTGCAGAGAATGTGGCACACGCCGATCAGGGGACGCGCGCCTGCAGGAGCGCGAGTGGCTGCACGTGCACATTTGTGTGGAGTTTGGAGACCCTGTCAGTTTGCGTGGGAAAATGTTCCCCGTTCTCTTGGAATTTTTCTCTTTCCGTTGGACCCTTTTGTTCTTCGGGTGCGTAGGCGGAACTTCAAGCGAAGAAGGAGAGAGAGCGTCAGGTGCCCCCTGCCGATTACTTCCGAGTCTTGCATGCGGACCTGTACGCGACCTTCGACGAGCAGGGCGTCCCGCTCACGCTGAAGAGCGGGGAGCCTGTGTCAAAAACGCAGCGGCAAAAGATGCTGAAGGTGAGCGACTGTTTTCGTTGTTTTCACGCGTTTCTGTTGAATTTGTCGCGCGTTTTCTCGCGAGGTCAGGGAAGGAAATCGGGGCAAAGTGAAGCGTTCCGTAAGAGGCATCGCCGGAGAAGAAAGACGGGGAGGTATCCAGAGAAGCCGAGGGGAGGACGAACCAAAGAGAACAGGAGGAAATCCGAGGACATGAGGGGAGAGGCAGAGAGGGATCTGTCAGTTGACATCCGAGACTCCGAGAAGGACATCGCCCAGCTTCCGGGATGGTTGTGGACGTTTCGAGAGCTGTGCAGAAGTAAGGGCGAAATATCTACATTTGCGAGAGGACGGCCGCACGGTCTCAAGGAAGCAACTGAGTAAAGTTACATGTGCCATCGCGTGACTGCCTTGTTTTTTTCAGCAAATCGAGAAACATCAGAAGGTGCACGAGCAATGGCTCGCGTCTCGAGGACAACATGCTTAAATGGCAGCGAGGGGGACTGGATGCATGCAGAGTCTGGTGAAATGAGGAGTTAAAAAAATTCACTTCAGCCGTGGAACCGGATCCTGCCTCTCTTTTTTCTGCCTCGGAAAGGGCCCGCGGTCCAGTGCCCTTGGAGAAATGTCGCCTCCCAGATGGTGGCCGCACTCTCGGCGGGTATATTGTCTCTTCGCATTGCAGATGTCAACACGTCCAAAGCGTTTTAAACATATATATATGTAATATAATATATATATATATATATATATAATATTATATATATGCAGATATATACGCGGAAAGGCGCGCGACTGATGCATGGGTGCCAAGGGAGAGACAGAGTAAAAAGCAGGGGCCGTATGTTAAGCACCTTTGCTGACTAAAGAGTGGGCTACGGTGCCTATGTGTGAACGCAGACATGCTAGCGATTGGAGACACAGGGGGAGGGCGTGCGCACAGAGAATGTGTCACTGAGACTACGATGGGAAACGGCCACGAAAACCAGGCGGCAGACCTGGACAACATAATGCAGACCCGCTGGCATCTCTCACAGAGATTTTTCGATGGTTGGTATCCGTGCGAAATGATCGTTCGTGTTGCGTTTGTTTGTTGCCAGCACAGTGTGTTGACCACTTTTGCTTCCAAACTTCAACGCTGAGGTTGCAGAACGGCAACGCGCGGACGCTCGTTTTGTGGAGTTCTCCAGCAGAAGCGTGCAAAGCGATACGCTAGAGGATCTCGCCACCAGCCCCTGCCGCTTTTGACTTTTGGTTTCTGTGTCGTAGACAACATCGTGAACCCAAGCGTGGGCTAGCGCCTGGACCAACATATGGGATTTGAAAGTGAAAGTCGCACAGCCGAAAGCAGTTTTCGTTTTCTCGGCCTCCGTGAGGGAAGCTGCAACAGAGGCTAAACCACAATAGCCGCTCCTCAGACCGTGTCGTACATTGCTTTGGTCGTGCAGCCTTAAAAAACCAACAAAAGAGTGAACGCCTTTTGCATTCCACCGGAATTTTCGCTGGGCACTCAGCCACCGTACAGAACGTTTTCTAGTTGGACAACACGTTTTCAGTGAAAAAACTACACTTGAGAACAGTCGTCATGACTGGCGTGTTTTGCCCTCATACCGTTGCCGGGACAGGAGTTGTGTTCTCTAGCTACGAGTTCTTTATGCCGCTAACATGCATGCCGATAGATGCTAAGTGAAGCACCGTCGCTTTTAGTCCAAATTGCTGGGTACACGATGACGAGGTTTCTCTTCCACGGACGACAGCCACGAAAGGGTATCAACTTTTCAACTGAAGCGGGTTGCTTGAGGGACCAAGTCGGTGGTTCCCGCCGGATGGAACGGGACATCCCGCGGTTCGATTTTCCCCGGTTCGTTGTCGCTGTAGACAGAGCTCCTTCAGGACCGTTGGGCACCTGTATCCATTTCGCGATCAGACAAAAGGTTCTCGATGCTTCCGTCGTGCTTCGTTTCCCCGGTATTAACATCTACGCCTATTTACCTACTGCGCGGCACGCGACACATTCGTTTTTTCGTCAGACGGTGAATCTCGCTTCAGGAACGTATTTCGAGCACTCCATGACGCAAGGGTGAGGGTGCAGATACGGTGAGTCCCGGTCTGCATGGGCCAGGCGCAAATGTGCAAGCGACCGACAAGGAATCGAAGACGCCGGGTTAACGACCGGCAAGCAAAAATCGCCATGTTTTTCGTGTGCGATGAAGAGATAGTGACCTGGCACAAATCTTCGGCTGATGTCCCCATCCTTTCTAAATGAGATCACATGGTCCTTAAGCCAACCAGTCATCTCATTCATGGATAGTAGACGTATCCGCGCTGAGTAGGCTCAACTTCTGTCTTGTGTAGATGCCATGTGAGCGACAGCTGCGTGCACATCAATGTACGCGCCGTACCAAAGTAGGATGGACTGACCTTGAATACACTGTGCGGTGTCGCGCAGACAACCCAGTAAAATAGAACCGAGAATGCTCTTCTCAGAAATGGGACGTTTGCCGAAGCTCAAAAGGGAACAGTTCTGTCTTCGACCGCTCTGCCAGCCGTGTGATTTTTCGCCGTCGCTCCTTCAAGTCCGGATACGAGACACGTGAAGCGTGCATGCGCCGACATGGGTTGCTCGGTTGAAAATGCGCGGGCCTGTCTCCCGATTCTGCTCCAAGACACAGTGAGATGCCGGTTTAATAGCCAGGGATCAAGCTTTCACTGAAAATTCACTGGAAGACTGCCTTGGAGCTTCCCAGCAACCGTGTTTCCCTTCGGACTACATACGAGATGCCAAAGTCAATGTCCCAAGGGAGTATTTTTTCTAACACACATGCGCTAGACGCAGCTCACACATGCCCAGATGCTTGTTGTGTGGCCTTTGGAATTATTTCGCCAAGTAGACCGATGAAAAAGTTATCAAAGATAAACCGGCTGCCGTCGAAAGCTGTGTAGTTATGTTCTAGACTTTGCCCAGTGGGCCAACTGCACACTCATGGGTTCTCGCATGTGCAAATTAAAATTTCCTTCCCAGAACATGATCCTGTGATTGCATCAAGATGGAGATTAGAAAAACCGTTTTTGATCTCCATTGTCGGGAATCGCTGCTTTTCCATGCCGGACTGAGTCTTCAGGCAGCAGAAAGCTAGTCGTATCCGTCTCTCCAGGGTGTACAGACACCGGGTTTCAACAACCTTGACAGAAGCTGCAGTGCGCCAAGACGCGCTGCTTTCAGCCAGGCAAGAAAGACGGAGGAGAAATGAGGATATCTGGACATGAGGTGTGCCAGCCAAACTCGCCCACTCATTTGACGTCTGAAGGGGTTCCGTTCTGCGGAACAAGGCGTGATTCAACTGCCTGGCGCGTCTGTACCGAGTGCGGAGAACTGACCTTGGCGGAAGTGGCGGCGCGCCGGGGATCATTGTACAAGCAATTCGATTGCGATTTATGTTCTTCCGATTTGCTCCAGGTGGTTTGCCTTTCTGTTTCGCAGTCCGTACCAGCACGATGTCAGTGCTTCGAGGTCCGCATTTCCCTTGCTCATAGCAGGCGACTTTGTCACTGCAGGCCGTGACTGGCCGCCAAGGAACGGTGAACACTCCCGTTAAAGATTGCTTCGGTTGGCGCAGTTGCCTCGTAGTCTGTTTTCCTTTTTCCGCACTTTCTCACCATGGATGCCTCGTTTTATTCGCCGCTGACGAGCCTTTTTCAAGGCCACCTCCAGCAGCCATCGTTGACGCTGGATCTTCCGCTTCTTCACGCCTCGCGACCGCACAAGCTCCCTCCTTCTCTCTTGGTCCCCACGCACACCTTTCTTCTTCCGGATGTTCGGCCGTCCTCGAAGCAGGTTATGCCTCTCTCGCTTCGCTCGTCTTACGTTCTTGACTGCTCCTTCGTCCCACAACACCCGTCGCTTCTCGTGTGTTCGTCTGCGCCGGCGGGCTTTGTCGTCGCCCTCGATCTGGCCACCGGGCAAGCCGTCCAGAGTTTCCTGCTCCCACCGGCGACGCGTTCCAGGCTCGACGGTGTACGCAGCGACAACGCTTCCTTGTATTCTTCCACCGGCTCCAGCCCGTCTCTCACTGCTGCCCACATGCACGGGGATCCTTCCTCGCCACTCCTTTTCCTGGGGACGTCCGTGGGCGACATTTTCGCGTATGATCTGCGCTTCGCAGGGAGCGGCAGATGTGGAGTGTATGGACACCCTACGCTTCACTTGGAGCGTGCACATGACGGCATCGTCTCGTCGCTCCGAACGGGCGGAGGAGGCACAGGCATGTCTGCTGTGCACCCCACGTCTCTCCCAGGACACGTCTTGGTTTCCGGTGGTCTTCAAGACAATTGGATTCGCGTTTTCGATCTACGTTTCCCCTTCCACTACAGCACGGGCCCCTCAACTTCCACTGATGCGTCCGCACTCACAGGTGACTGGGAAAACGGCGGGGGGAGTTGTGGGGGGACGGTCCAGAGGAGGAGCCGAGGCCGCGTCCCGTATCCGATTGATGCGATTCAGCTTAATCCGGGGTGTCGATCGGCGGGGGAGGCCGGAGGCGCCAGGAACGTATTCTTTTCGTCTTCGTTCTCGGCTACGCGGCAGTGGCTCGAAACATCCGCTGATACAGACCCAGAGGAGGCTCTCCACACAGACGCTTGCGGTCTGCACGGGGGAGTCCAGACCTCGGCACGGCGCGAGAGAGGCTCCCAGGACGAGGGGAACCTCCCCTGCCACTGCTGTGCTGACACTGGTTCGGCGTGCGGCATCGTCGCAATGGACCTTTCTCCAGATTCGTCGCTCCTTGCGGTGGCTCAGCTGCGCGCAGTTCTGAAGGAAGCAGCGGATGACGCTCCTCCCAGGAGGGCTCATTCTGCGCAGACGCAGGCGGGTTTCAACGGCGGCTCCGTTTCTGAGTCGCGGTTCGGAGAGGGCCCCGGTCGTTTTTCGCCAGAATTGGATGGAGCCGCAGACGGCAAGACAGCCCGAAGCAGATCCGTGAAAGAGTGGAAAGGCGACACGACAACTGTGTTGTCGGGTGTCCATACACTTAAAGACGGGATGGATGTAGAGGAGGAGGATCGAGCGCTTAGCGGCATATGTGGATTTCCCAGACGCGCAACGTCGAAAGGCGACGAACCAGCGGCCGCATCAGCTATGGCCGGAACGCAAACGAGGAAACGCCTCTCTGTCCCGAGAAGGGACGCCCGTCTTCTCGCTTCCGACTTCGGACCGAGAGGTGTTTCTGCACGCGACAGTGTCGCGCGAGCTCCCGTCAAGAGGGACGTGTGGCGAGTCGAGGGCGAGACGACAATCCTCAGTGTTGCAGAGGGTCTGAAAGTGGTGAAGACGCTCGCCGTCGCCGACGCGTCGTTTTTTACGTCTGTGGAATTCAGCCGAAATGGTAAACACCTCCTCATGGGCGGGGGAACGAGCGACAGTAGTTTCTGTGTAGATTGCCGCGCCTGCAGTTGCTGCTGTCTCTGCTTCGTTTCGCGGCGGAACCGAGAGGAAAGCCAGCGGTGGAAAGACGACCAGGAGCGGAGGCGGCGGGCCACATTGTCTCCAAGGGGCGAGGAAGAGGCAACAGAGGACGGCGAGGCAGCTGGCTGCTGCAGCCGAGACCACAGCTCGCGGTGCATGCCGCAAGAGGACGAGGACGGGCAAGCGGGGAAAGGCGAGAGATTTCGACAGAGGCCTTCGGAGAGCGGGCGAGAGCCCCAGGCGGAAGAGGCCGGACCGGCTCACCGGGCCCAGCTGGTGAATTTGCTGCAGTCGAATCGTCTGGCTGTTTTGAAATCGCCCGCGGATGGCGCGCTTGCCTTTGCCGATGCGTCTCTGCTTCAACTTGCGCTTTCCTCGGAGAACGCGACGGATCAATCCGTCGCTTCGTCGGCTGCCTTCCATTCGCCCCTCGCTTGGCCCCCTGGCGACCTCACTCGCGTTCAGATCTCGCAGGTGCCTCCGCCGCCTTTTCTGTCTTCTTCACTCCAGTCTACCTCTCTCCGGCTGCGACTTTTTTCGCCCGATAGCGCCGTCCTGGACTGCCGACGGCGCGCCTTCTGGAAGGGCCCTGCTGCTGCTTTTCCGCTCCTCTCGGGCGAGGAAGACGAGAACCTGGAGAATGTGGTGTCTGCGTCTTCGCGCCCCGCTGCCAGTCGCGCGGCCTCGCCAAAAGAAGCAAAAAGCGGAAACGCTTCCGCCGCCTCGCCTCCAGTGAGCGCGGCCGCTGGGCCGTCGTCTTTGCGCGCCCCGCAGGAAGTGCGAGACCGCTTCAAGGACTCTCGCGAGGCCACTACCGACCCGTCAGGCCGCTTGACGTCCACGCCCTTCCCCCAGTGTCACCCGCAGATTTCCCAGTTTCTCTCGGCGTGCGGGCCTCTCCATCCTCACTGGGGAAGACCGAGCTGCATGCACGACCGATTCGTGGTTGCGCTCTGGGGCGGCCTCGTCGCCGGCGTGGGCGGCTCGCCCCACTACCCTGGGCTGAAACTCTGGCAGGCGACGACGGGCGTCGTGCTCAGCTGGACCGAAGGCATCCTGGTAGGTTTTTCTCAAGTTTCAACGTTTTCGGTGGGGCTTCGCGTCTTTGGGCGTCTTCGTCTGCCTTTTCGTCACACCTGTGTTTCCGCGGCGTGCCGGTTTATACTTTGTTACTTTGTTCACCGCCTGACCGCGCCCTTAAGGTACAGCACAGGTCACAGAGTCGACAGGAGCGGCAGCTGCATCGAACACTTTCCCGATATCGTTTTTTTTAGGTTTTCATCCTGTCTTTGTTTTCGTGTGTCACGCACTGTCTTCCGTGTGCACTTCGCCTCCAGGCTACTCCCGAGGCTGTTCGGTGTGTCCGTGGCCACGCCGACTTGAGCACGGGGCTGCTGGTGACGGCGGGAGCTCTGCCCGCACGGCTTTCCCGAGAAGACTCGCGTTTCCCGTCTGCGTGCCGACTGGCCACAGGGAAACGGAGAAGAGAACAGGACTTTCTGAGTGAATCGACAGGCGGAAGGCACGCGAGGCGACCTGGCGTTACTCTGTGGTCACTCATTCACCGAGATGTGTTGCTCGAGACGGCGCTCAGGAAAGAGATCGAAGGCGAGTCGGCCTTTCTGCTCGTGGATCCTGACGATGAAGATGCAAGTTAGGCGTCGATAGACGCTCGGCTCCAGCTGCGCTTGGAAACACAAAGTGGCAGGTCGCATCCGTAGCTGTTAGCTGTCGCCTGAAAGTGCCGAGCGTGAACGCAAATTTGTGACAAACACGTGCGTCGGTTTCAGAGGTGTCTGCGAAAAAGGCGTTCTGTCTAAAAACTGTTTCTGCGCGCCCTCGCTCCAGAAGTCTTCGCCACATCCCTTCCACTGTGTCCATCGAGCTGGCTGAGGTCGATTTGTAGTTCCACATTGCTCAGCGAAAGCTACGGATTCACGTAGATGCACACATCGCTATCTGGATTCAAGAAACCTCGAATTCTCGGGGCCTCTCGTCTCCAACGGGCGAGGCGGGGGCGTGGGAGCGTCAACAAGTATCAAAGCTGTTTCAATAGAGAAGAGATTCCGCCGGGAAGAGACGCCACTCAAGGGCGCGGTGTAAGCTCGAGTTTTTCTTAGAGAACCCAGGCCCCCCCCCCTCCCAGTCACTTGCCGCCCGGCGCCACGTGGCTGTGGTGTATGTGGACACGAGGCAAGCGTGGCAAGTCGCTTTTTCAGAGACACGAGCGTCTTTGCAGCGACCTGGAGCTTCATCGAGGTCCCCGGACCCCGCAAACTACAAATGTTCGCGTGACTCTCTCGTGCGCTGCGCGTTCGCGAGAGACAGGCCCTCTCGTTTCTCACGTTGTTTTCGCTGCAGCTTCTCGGTCCCGTACCACTGCAAACCTGTCGTGTCTCTCGCGCTCTCGTACTGGCGTTTTCTGCTCTTCTTGTACAGTCATAAGTTCAACTTTCCTCCACTGTTCTTGAAAAGCGAAGCACAGCCATTGAGGAGAGAAGTGACTGCAGGAAAGGGGCGACGGGGACACCGCTTGCTGGCCACGAGCAGAAAAAACTGTCGGGCGACCAGCTCTATGGCCCCCACCATTTGTGCGACCGGAGCACAATAGAACTTGGATCCGGTAAACAAAGACATTCAAGATCTAAACCAGTAGTCCAACTCTGCTGTGCGGGGTGTTGCGTTTAGCGTTCTATTCCTGTGGTTCCACCTTGTGCCGGGGCGCAGCCTCTATACCAAAAGCTGCGCGAAGACCTAACGAGAAAAAATCCGTGCGAGCACGGACTTTGTTCGATGGCTGACTCTGAGTGCCTGCGCTGCTTCACCGCCCCTGTGTGACTCTCTTACAATTGAAGCTCTCAGAGAAATCTCTTGTCACCTCCCAGGAGTAGGAACTTGTGGGTATGAGCATCAAAGCGGAAACTCTTTACTCTCAAAAACGTTTCCTTTCAGACACACCGACTGCTAAGTTGGTATCTCTGCCTCAGCGAAATCCCCCGACACCTCGCCCACGAGACAGAAACCCGAGAGATATTGAACCTGCGAAACAATAAGGCCATTTTCGCCCAGGACCCGAACTGACGGGCACTACAAAGCGGGAAGTACAGCGATCTTCGCGGAAGGCTGACGAGGGCGGGCGGAAAAAGAAACGGGGACAGAAGACGAACCGAATGAGGATCCATAATCTTGTTGACAAAGGAGAAGCGAACAGATGTAGAAGTGGTAGGCAGAGTGGACGTGGCTCAGGCAAGCGTAGTAGCAGATTGGCAACCACCGCAGATGAACTGCAGAGCTGCGTGTACCGTGTAGTTTGCTTCCTATTCTCTCCTATTTATTTCACTGTCCACCCTCATCTACGATGGACCGAAGAAGAAATTGCGCCCGGTGAGCATCGTTCTCCGCAGCATTCCTGACAGCGGCAAACAGACAGAGGGGTCAGTTGCACCAGTAAGAAGAAGCTACAGTGTCTTTGTTTCGCGAACTTTGAGTACCCCCACCGTTTGCAAATAGCAACTAAAAAACAGATTGTTCGTCAGGGTCCACCGGAATCCACTGCAAAAGAGAAGCTGCACAAATGCGGGGTCGTCTGACCACGGCGACCACACAAAACGTTGCCTCGTTGCTCGCGGTGGAAGTCCTTGCGTCTCTCAACCTTGCTTTCCACAGTCTACGTTTCCCCCCACGAAACCTTCGTGCCAATCGCCTTTGAGTGCTCCACGCTTGAGACGCGCGGTCAGTCCGTGTTCACGCACCATGCGAAATGAGGAACAAGAACCACGCGAGTCGTTCCTCGGGCCAGTTGCCACCCGCGCGTTTGTCCCTGTGAGTCCGTGGTCGTCTCTCCAGGATTTGACGCGCTGTCCTGTGTCGCACGCTTTGCAGCAACCCCGAGGGGCGGATCGCCAAGCCAGAGCCTCGCAAAACACTGCAGTTGGAACGCGGCGGCTATGGAGAGATCGAAACCTGGCATGCATGGAAGGAAGACAACATGCGGACTCGGGTTGTCAGACAGAAAGCAGAAGGCATTTCTGCCGAGTTCCAAAAGCGCTCTTTGGGAGGGAACCGCGATCACATGACGGAACGCGCCGAGGAGCTCGGCGAACTCTCTCTCAGCCTTGAACGCGGCTACCCCCTTTCAGACGAAGAAGCTGTTTTCAAAAACTCGGTGCGGCGTTACTGCATATTCGTTGGATGAAGCGCGAGTGACGACTGCAAAGCAGTTCACGGGGCCGCGAGCACTCCGAAGATCGAGGCTGAGGTAGTTGATGCAGACCGGTCGGGAAAAGGTAGGTGTCGGCCACTACCGACGGGGACGGCGTGTGCTTCATGTCTTGGGTACTCTTTTGAGAGAAAAAGTCTGCGGCGTCGGCGGACAACGTTCCTGCGGAGATTCTTCCGAGATCAAGAAGAGGTGCTGTGCCGAGGGGCACGCACGCACATGACGCTGTTCAACCGCGTGGACGCCCGCGGCAAACTCGCTTACCGTCAACCTGCTTGTCGGCTCTCTGTTCACTCCCGCCAGGGTTGCGTGAAGATCTTCCCAGTGCGTCGCGCTTCCTTGGGCCGCCGTGCCAGAAATGCTGCGCGTCTCCCCACAGGAGAATGACGCCGTTGGGGGACGGCCTCGGGACGGGCGAAGGGACGGCGCTGTTTGGCTGGACTGGCCTCTCTGTGCAGGCGTCAGGCTGCTCTTTTACCGCTTGGCGTTTCCGGTTCTGGACACGCAGTGAAGAAGAGAAGGAAGTCGCGCTGTGAAACGCGGCCTCCAGGCGTTGGGTCTCCTCCGGTCCCAGATAAAGATACCCGGTGTACGGATTTTGTCTCGCTGCCAGTGACTGCTCGCCCGCGCCCGTTGGCGAGCAGTCGCCTGCCTTCGTCGACGCGTCCCTCCGTGGGTTTTCTCTCTGTGCGTTTTTTTTGTCCCTGGAAGTACAGCTGTCGCTGGTGTGAGACTCGGCGGTTCTCTGGGCGTGGGCGGCCCTCGGCGCCAAGGGGTGACTGCTGCGGGTGGTCTGGTTCCCTGGGAAGAAGCCTCCACACGCGTCCACAATGGTGCTACCAACGCCGAAGAACTCCTGCAGGACGCTCTGGACAGCCGCCAAGCCTGACTGGGTGCTCCGTTCGATGAAGGACAGGCTTCTGTACGGGCAGGGGAATTCCGTCCTCGGCTCGAGCGGCGCCTTCGGCCTCTCGGATGCGAAAGCGGAAGAAGACTCGCAGTCCAGTTCCTTGCCCGACTCCAAAAATGGGACGTGAAGACCAGGCACCTTCCTCAGAGCCCTCGACTGCAGTTCAGAAGCCTTGCTTTCTTCCGCGGCTCTCGTTGTGCTTGACTGGCGATGACCGGCGACAGCGGACCCCCGACACGCCTCAGCTGAGGCGCTCCTGTCGGGCTGCCCCACCGCAGGGTTGTCCCCTGCAGACGGGAAACGGGAAAAGAGGTCCGGAAGGCTCTTCCCTTCGTCGCCAGGCCGCAGCGTCCGACCGATCCCGAGTCGAACACGGAGCGGGGACGTGCACGACACGGTTGACTGCAGGCGGAAAGGAATTGCTGCCGGCTGCCTCACCACTGAGGGGACCACGTTGGATAACCTTTCGACGACCTGAAGAAACACACACACACGTTAGCGAACCTCTGGTCCGGTTCCCCAAATTTGAACGGCGGCTCACACGCCTTCACCCTTATACACTGAAATGCACACACCAAGCACCAACACCGTCGTGCTGTCTGCTGCGTCATCTGAAGGGTCTTTGCTTCACTGTTATCTGGAAGCAGAAGCCGCGAGATGCTGGGTCAGTAAAAACGACGACGGGCTGACCACGTTTTTACGCACACGCGCCACCCACTTTGGATCTCAGATATCCCGTGTTGTCAGGGATGCGGACACGCTCACAACACCGAAATAGAGAGCTCGCCGGCGGGGTTTTATGCGGAGGAAAATTCTTCGTTACACGAGTTCTACAGAAGCGTAAGGCTTGGTACGTCAGCATCGAAAACGGCGTAAAAAAACGCGCTTTTCTTGGTTCACTAGAAGCTGCGGAACCGTGCCTACTAACGGTGGAAGAACCCGCCAGAGAGGGAACGGTTTTCTGCTTCGTTACCTGCATGGCCAGTGCTACCCTTTCGTCACGGCGACCGTCGAGGTGTCGTGCATGGTCATTCTCGAAATGAAGCCGCAGGGCAGCTCGGAGGAGCGCCAGTTTCCGCTGTTCTTCCACAGACAGAAAGGAAGAGGAAGGAGCATCCTTTCCCGGGGCGGAAAGGGACGACTCGGAGGCGTCGCCCGATGATTGGGACCGAAGTTGCTCACAGAAGACGGCAATATCGCCTGCAACCGCACAGTGGCCGCAAAGACGGTTCCACGCACGCACACTTCTCCTTTTGCACGAGCGCAGTGATCCTCTGTAAGACGAAGGCCAGAGGTTCTGTTTCTCCATTTAACGAATGGAGCGTGAAGGCACTTCAAGCGTGGCTGTAGATCATGCAAATGGCCGCCCTAGCCGAGGCCCCGGTTTCCATCAGACACACGCCATATCGTTAAAAGCCGATGGTGCACAAATCGCCATTCCGCATAACGCGAATTCCCATCCGAATTGCCACTGCAACTCTGCAGTCACTCCACTTGCTTGGGAAAAAAAGTGCATAGGAACAAGCTCGATTCCTGGAAAACCAGGAGAAGAAAAGAATGGAAACTCCTGGCGGCTCTTCCCAGGGAAACACGTACGACCACTGCCCCCGGAATCGCCCAACGCGAAGTTTGGTACCGTTTTCCCCGCCTCAAAAAGAGGCTGTCCTTCTGCTCCACCCGTGCCGTGTCAACGAGTTGCTGGATATTGTTCACACTCCCTGGTGAACTAGAGCTTTAGTATCTTTTGGAAGCAACAGGGTTTGTTCCTTACTTGACAGGAGAACGGGGTCTAGAGGAAGTCTGATACCCCCCTCACGAAGACATTCCAAATCGGCTTCATGCCGTTCACGCTGCATCTTCTCCTGTTCCCTGAAACGCCGGCCATCACTTCTGCCACTCCCTCCCTCAACTAGTAAAAGAGAAATGGTTAAATTCAGCGCTGCCGAAAGAGACAGTGTCTGTGGAGTGCATGCAGGAGAGAAAGCCACGCAGTCCGTAGATCCTGGTTCCGGGCCGAGAGGAGAATCTATAGCAACGTCGTTCTTCCTTTCCATGGACGGAAAAGCCGGCGAAGCGTCTACGAGCGGTCTTGTGCCTAGACATCCTCTCTCTTCAGCGCTGTTGTGCACGCCACTGCGCAGCCTTTGCGAGAGATGTTCCACGATTTCGTGAAGGTCGATACCATAGTCCCCCACGCCTAGGAGAACAAAGGCTGCGTGGACGTTGCTAAGATCATCTAGTGATAACACCGGCAGCAGTGCTCGAAGCTCGTTGGACATGCTGCGGACGACGACAGAATTCCGAAAGCCGCAGTCTGTCAGCGCACAGGCAACCGCGATCAAGGCTTGGGAGTGGGCGAGCCGAGAGAAGTCCGTGCTGCTGGCGTACAGCTGAAGATATTCAGCAACAACGATGCCTTCCCTGGAAAAACTGAAAAGAAGATCCTGATAAACAGTGGACGGAGAACAGAGACATGAAAAAGCGTGCAGCGTTTGCCCGGCCCAAGATGGCGTGGCAATGCAAAGAGAACGCAGCACACTTTCTGCAAATGTATGAGGTGCTCTTGTGGAGGATTACAGCATCCTGACGCGCCCCAAGTGTAGGAAGAAAAGGTACATTTTGCCGGATAAGCGTCTACAAAAAGGGCAAACAACTTTTCTGCGCGCGCCGATGAAGCCGCAGCAACGAACGAGGCAGGAACAAGGCTTTTCCCTGCACAAGGCTGAGCTCCTAAAGGCTGTCAGGGTCCCCAGTGCACACCTTCTTGTACCAGAAGGGAAGCGACAACTCCGACTGTGAACAAATTTGGCGTGCATGACACAGAGAAACACAGTAGCTTCGACGACAGGCATCCTGCTCCAGTGCGGCTTCCGCTTGAAGCAGCTGTTCAGATCAGACTCATAATACGCGTCTGGGAAAGCTGGGAGCAGGATTTCGATTTCACGACGCGTTCCACTCAAAACTTTCGGAGCACATCTCTCCACAAGAGCACCACCAGTGACCCCCGGCACATACCACGAAAACACACAGAGCAGCCGTACCTGGCTTAGGATGGTGAACGGATATCTGCTGTCCCGGCTTTCTCCTCCCGACACCGACGCTTACTTGCAGATGACGCTGCTTATAGCGATTGCTATTTTGCCGGACGTGAAGAATAATGAGGTCCACGCTCGCGCCGCTGTGCAGACCCAGTCGAGCCAGTGAGTCGGTCAGGACTACGACGTCGTCGGGATCGAAGGTTGAGAGAAGCCGCGGCAGTTGGACAACCAGCCGGGCGATTAGCCGGTTATCCTTAACACCCAATGCCGCGCAAGCGCGTAAAACCATGCAGATCGACTGCCGACAAACAGAAGAAAATGCAGAGAAAGAGAAAAAGATGGGAGGCGAAGTCCAGTCAAATCGAACGAAAACCATCTACGCGTGTCTTCATAGCGTGGCTGTTTAGTCTAGTGGTATGATTCTCGCTTTGGGTGCGAGAGGTCCCGGGTTCAATTCCCGGAACAGCCCTTCTTTGAGATCTCCTCCCCTCATCTGCTGATCTAAGATATGAATTGGTTTATTACTTTTTTTTTCTCTCCGTTATTTATGTTCCCTTGTGTAGCGCGCTGAATAACTCTCCGGATGGACGGGAAGGGTTGCACAGCATCTGTTCATGGGGGTTCCCCCCCCGTCACTCCACAAATCCGAGTACAACGCTTTCAGAAACACAGAAACGAAACACCGTAACAGTCCCCTGGACCACATTCACAAGGTTTTCCCCCTGCCTTTGGTTCGCCCGCGCGTTCCTCCACTTTTCTAAGACTGCCGACAAGGTTCACCAGGTCACCTTGCGCTCTTTACTGCCGAGTGGTGTCTCGCCGGCTACTTCAGCTGCCTGTTCGCTGTCCTCTTGCTTCCGCTGTTTCACGGAATCGCTCGCGGGGACCAGCAAATTCGGCGTCGAAAAATCGGTTTCGTGGCTTATAGTGAGTTTTAGACCCGAGCCGCCGTGTTCCCCGCGTGCGCTGACTCGTCCTGGCCCCTGACACTGTACTAACTGACGGTCGAGCGGACGCTAAACTGTGTGCTTTCCGCCGCGCTCTGCCTCACTTCGGCTTTAAATTGCGGAAGGCGTTTTGCGACCTCGTTCACCACGAGACCAAATGCGCTGTCTTGAAGTAGCTCAAGTGTCCGCTGCTTTTCGGTACCACCGGGACAGTCGACGCCTCGCATCCGTTCGCCTGAAACGTGGGGCTCAGCCGCCGTTCGGGCGTCGCTCGGCCACGTCCCGCCAGACTTGCAATCTACCGCGCGTGAGTGCTCTCGCAGTCGTTGAATCGCCACAGCAGTGATTGTCAGCTGGTGAGAGTGCATGCGGCCAACAACTTGCGGTAAGATGTCGCGCAGCACGAACGCCATTAACGGGTGGTTGCACTGGAGCTTTGTCAGCCCATAAATGACTTGTGCGACGTCGTGGGGGAAAAACCTGCGTTCGGGTTTTGTCGCCCGTGTGGGGCGCGCGAGACCGTCAGCGCGGCCAAGGGGCGCCGGTGCTTCTCTTCCGGACTCTGAGGCCGCGCATGGATTGCTCCACAGACACAACAGCCTGCTGCTGGCGGTTGCCAGAAGCTGGGCGTTCCTGACGTTCAGGCGCGCCAGGCTGCTGATGACGCTGGCCAGCTGCGGCGGCGCAAGCCCCCGTATGGCGTGGTGCCGCAGCTGCCCACAGAGAGCTCGTACTGCTTGTTCTGACTGCAGCCTGTGGGCAGCGAAGGCCTCGAGAAGCAAACAGCAACTCGCCGGCGACGCCACCTGTGCGTTCTTCGCTATCGCCGTCGACGCCGCGTACAGGAAATCCGTTCTGAGGTACCCAACCTACGAAGAAATGAAAGACGTACCGCGCGAGCGCGGTGGACAAACTCCAGGCAGTGTCGGCGGAAACTGACGGAAACGGAGTCCGTCGTTCCCGCGAGCGCCCTGCGCCGCCTCCGCGCGTTCCCGCCCCTCCGTGGCCTGTGCGACAGCGCAGCTGTCGCACTGAAGAAATTTGGGCCAAACACGCACGACTCGGAGACGCCTGCATTTCCCTGGCGAAGTGTGCACCGCTGTCCATGACGGCATTCCCACCGAGAGGGGCTACGAGAACTCGCGAGGGCGGCAGGACTGCGCGCGACTGGGCAAAAAGCGGAAGGACAGAGAACCTTGGACACTGGACAGCAAGGCACACACGCGTAGGTCGCCGTGCGTCTTTGGATGCCAAGCCACCTCACCTGATGCATGGCGCGGGCCAGACACGCAATTTCGTCCACGTGGAAGCTCTCGATGTTTTGAATGATTTTCGCCTTCAGAGGCTTCAGCAGCCATCTCTGGCGGGTTAGCCTGTGCAGTGCAGTCGCGCGGAAGAGGGCAATCAGACTCTTTTTATCATCCCCGACAGCGGCGGCCAAGCCGGCCGCGTCGGCTCGGAAGGTCCCGAGCAGCCACTGCGCCCGAGTCTCTTCACTTTTCAGACTCGCGTCCATCAGGCATGAAACAGATGTCGCCACAGCCGGATCCGGCGACGCGTCTGGCCGCCTCTGAAGAAGTTCAGTTGCCTCGGCGCCCCGTGTCGGTTTTGCGTCGGCGTCTGTGGCGTCGTCCTTCTCTTCCTCGGGAGAGGCGAGGACGTCTCCGGCTGTCATGACAAAGGAAATCTCTCCCAGTGGGAAGTCGGAGGCGTTGAACCGAGACAGCTTATTTCCGAAGAGAGACCACAAAGGAAGGCCATTCTCCTCCAGGACGGCTAGCCCGGACTTTCGCTGGCTACCCTCTTGCCGTCGGGGATAGGCGCAGCGAAACCGGGATTTCGGCGCCTCCGCAAAGGCACGTCGACGCCATGGAGACCAGGCTTTCGCTCTTCTCGGCCCGGGGCATGTGCGGCTTTCGACAGAGAAAAAACATTTCCTTCCCAGCAGAAAAGGGAGGTCTCCGCTTGTTTTCGAGGCAGCGAGAGCGGCCTTAGAGTAAAAGGGCGGGAGCACCGGTGCCGCCTTCGCCATATCTGAACATGCTTGATCGCTTCTTCCCTCTTCATCCGACCCCTAGAGACATACCGCAGCGTTATGCAGAATGAATAGACTTGGAGGCCGATCCCTTCCGTGGAACTCGCTGGAGAAGGTCAGTTTGCTGCGAGTGTCGAGACACGCTAGTAGAGACCCGATTGTTGTTGTCTGGACTGCGCGGGCAGCACCTGAAGAGTGGGGGAAAAAAACTCTCATCGCGGCTAAAGGAGAAAGAGAAACACACGCAGTAACAATTTCCACAAGAACGTACTGGAGACAAATTGGGATTCCCCCCTGAGACAGAAAAAATCAGAGTCCACTGGGCTCTCCACCCCGACTCCCGAGGGGCATTGCCTGTAGCTGTTACTGGAGGGGACCCCGGGTCTCTGCATCATTTCTGGAACGGGGCTTTCGGGGTTGATTTGCGTTCAGGGAGAGGAAGCTGCAGACTAGATTATGCCGCTGGAAGGAGACACTCGATGATATATTGGATGACACATTGACGTTCAAACGGATTGTGGCGTGGATGTGACTCGACGGAGCTCGAAACGAGGCGGCCAAGTGGACGGCGACGAGTCTCCACGCATGGCAGAAAAACATACCAGAGATAGAGAAGCAAGGAAGTAAATTCCAGGAAAAAGAGATACGAAAAAGCCACGACAGTGGCAACAAGAACTGCACTCCGTGTCTCTTTTCTAGCCCCCCGCTGCGGGTCCCCGTGCTGGCGATTCCGGACTTTGCTGGCAAAAGAGCACGTCCCCTTGGACAGATGAGGCATCTCGCCAGGAGATGCCATTGGCAGGCAAATCTGTATCTTCATAGAATGACGTACGGCCCACTCTCCGCCCGAATCAAGACGCTGAATACCGACAGCTGAGCAAAGGCCGCACAGTGCCTCCCAGCCAGTTCCCTCCTGGCAGCCCGCGGTTTGCTAGGGCTGCCGTGCCAGGATTCCAGCGAGAAGGGCGTTTCTTTGAAGCTTTCCAGTGACGGAGAACAGTCTGGATATTTTGCAGGCGCTGACAGTCTTCTTCACGCAGCTGTTCAACACGCGCTGCGTGGTCACGCGCATGCAAGCGGGAGAGACAGCGACCGGTGCGCCCCGTGATCGGCTCGGGGCTGGCGAGCACGCAGAGAGCCGCTGCCAAGGAGGAGAGAGATCCAGTCTGTGTTCGCCTTTGTAGCCTTTTCCTGTGTTAAGCGGCAGACTTGCTCGATCCTGATACGCGTCATCGACCGTAGCTGTAGCTATTCCCTCACTCCCTGAACGCACACCTCAGAGTTGATCGGCACCTTCTGGGCAGACATCTGGGGGTTCGTGAGACACGATGGCGTCGTGAATCCGAGTTTCTTAGAGCGTTTCTGTGCATATGAATATGCCCATGAAGACGCCGCTCGTTGATGCCACTCACTTTTTGAGTACTCAAGAGTGGACCCAGCGTAACCGGGTGTCGGTGTTCATGGGTATAGTCGGAAGCACCGACCGTGAACCTGATCGGTACAGTGGCAGCTGGCTCGTGCAGTTGAGATCGGCATCGGGATGTTGATTTGAGCACGAGAATCCGGAGAGATTGAAGAGTTCAACCTTCAGATAGTCGCCTTTTCTTCCAGTTGTACCATTTTGTGCATGCACAGAGTGCTCTTCACCGCTAGGCTTTCTCCTGTCTCCTTTAAAGGACTCCACAGATTGGAAATCTTTTTCCTAAACTGAGAGGAGTGCACACAAAAACCTGTGTCCCAACTGGCTGAAAGTCAACACACAATTGCTAGTCGCTTGTAATCCCAGTCCCTGTCATTTGTTTTGTGCGCCATCTTTGCTGCACAGATGCAAGTGTATTGGTGTGGAAAGTGGAGTGCGCGACACTACGTAATAAATATATCGCCGTGTTTTGTTTGCGGTTCCCCGGGGATCCCCTGGAGAACCTTTCGGATCTGTGGAATTCGGCTCTTCGTTTCAGGGCTTCCTCTGAATCTCATGGGCTGGAATTGTTTTTTCCCCCTTGCAACCAATGCGGAGCAGCAAAAGTTGAGGCTTTGTCACGTCCGTGCAGGACAGGTTCACCGTAGCGTTGCGTGGCAGTCTTTGCAACTCATCCAGGAACCTCAGCTCGCCAAGAAGCCTCAACCGATGGCATTGAGCTGAATGACGAACTTTGGGACCGTATGGGCACAATTCATGAGTCAGTGCTATGCGCTATACTGGTAGCCAGCGGGTACGAGGGATGTGTATAGATAGTTTTACTGCTTCTCGGTGTGCTTCCACTATTACGACGCACGTGCATACGAATTAAACTCTGTGTTACGATGAGCTGCGTGGAGCATCCATGGAGAGAAACTCAGAACTCCGGGAACTCGCCGCGAGATACTTCTTAACGCTATTTACTCCGTTGCCTCGTGCGTCAGTGATTCAAAGTCTCGCAAATGCAACCGATGAGGACAGGCATGCCTCTGAAAAGGCATGAGCAGTTTCCATTCACTGGGAGTCCGGCAACGCGCGGAAAGGGTTTGGGCGGCCAAGTACCAATGGGGAATATACATGGCCACGTCGTACTGAGCGTTGGTCAGGCCTTACAAAGCCCAAGTCTGGGTCGCTTCAGTAACGTGAAGCGTTGCTGAACGCGGGAGAGCGTGATCGATGGCTTGTCATCTCCTTGTTGTCCAGATAGTGGTAACTGTCATTCCCGTCGAGATTTTCGTTCTTGTGTTGTCACTGGGCGCGTCCTGTAGAGTTCAGGTGGAAGGTAGCGACAGCAAGGAGGAAACGCCCATCCTTTTATTCGAGCATCGCTTGTTTTACACATGTCCAGAGATTTTGTGAGCAGGTTCGAGCGCGAAATCGGGATATCGGCAGCAGGGCAACTCACCATATCGCACCTACAGGCTATGTTTCCTTTCATACGTTGTTTCTTCGCTGCGATCGAATCCTTGTGCAGAGTGAGCTAATAGCTGGGGTGTACCGCTTGCCGCCAGGCGTTTCCGCTGTGCTCCTGGACGACACACGTCAATCTCGGAGTATCCTCTTTTTGATTCTTCCAGAAGTCACGTCGTTCGGTTGCTGTAGGAGCAGCAACCCATCTGCCTGACCTGTTTCACATCTATACCGTTTCACTAATGAACAGATCACGTTTTGCGAGTGCGGGGGGGCTCTGAACCCGTCCACAGGTGCTCGTACTTGTGAGGGACGCGAGTGAAGCACGTCCTCATTGTAGGCTTCTCTACCGGCAATTTTGCAAACTTAAAACTACCTTCGCTTAGGGTTTCGCGACACAATGCAGGGCCTTGAGGAAGGAATGCCGCCACACGTAAGAAATCTTCCTGCTGTCTCGTGCTGCAAAGCAGCCTCTTCTTGTTGGCACCTCGCACCTCTTTCTGTGTCCCCGCGAGGTGATCATTTCGCCGCTGCTGTCAACTGGTGAATCCGCCCGAGTTTCTTGACGGTGCAGAAGTCGCCATGCTTTCCTTCTGTGGGCAGATTTGCGTTGATCCGTGTTTCTGGACATTCCTTCCGTGGTAGCGTTGTCTCGTTTCTGTGCCTACCCCGCGCACGATGCATATCCTTACCAAAAATCAAACCCTCCGCGTGGCTGTACGATGGGGTAACACATCTGGGCTGTTCCGCGTGAGTACAAACCCGCGACGCCAGTGAGCTCGCGCGCGAGGCGCCCTCTCTGTGTGGAACGGTCTACTTCCCTGTTATGTTTCGCTGCCTGGAGTGAAAAAAGGGTAAAAAAACCGATTATTTGAGTCGAGGATGACGGTGTGCTTCCAAAATACCAAAGAAAATTCCCTGCGATTCTTCTTGATTGGCAAAGACACGGTCTGCGCACCTCAATTATCAACATTCGGACCCAAGGTCGCGTGCCTGCGCGTCATCCGTTAAATTTCACTTTCTACGGACAAAGTGAGCCTCAGTGCAGGTCTTCTTCTCGGAGAAGACAACCTCTTTGCTGTCTGTTTTAAGAAGGTCGTTTTCGTCAACACTGTGCGAATTTGCGCGCCTACGCAAAAAGCGCGAGTCTCGGAATCGCGTGAGTTCGGCGCGCCGTCGCTACCACTGCAATGCGAGTAACGTTTTCCGTCGTCTTTTTTTGTCGTTTTTCGGGAATCTTCATTCGACCTGATTCTATATTCAGCATTGTTCCTGCGCAAACGCGGTAAGAGCAGTTTTCTTGCTTTCCTTGTTCAGGAAGCGCGCCTACGTCGCCTTCCGTTGGAGCCCATGCGCACTAGCAGCTGGCCAAAGTACACTTTTCCCTCGCGTACACCATTTGACGTCTTCGAAAGCTTGCATAGACATCCACGAAAGATTTCGTAAACCTCTATTTGTGTGTGTCCGCCTCTCGCCTGCGAGAGTTGCCCCTCAAGTTTCGCCTCTGCGTGCCCAGCTGACTTCTGTGCAGCTCGAGAAATCGTGCGTCTCACAACGGCGTACCAGCCGATGACCCTTTTCCCCGTCCATGAAAAATCCTTGCCACCCGCGTCGTCACTCTTCCGGCACCTTTTCTTCGTTCTCCCCTGGCTTTGTTTCGTTTTTTTTCTGTTGTGTACGCGGTAGCCCTTCCCCAGGGAGAAACTGCTGGCTGGCAGCGCTTTGAGTGCCCCCAGTTTTACCGTTGTGGTCCCGTGAACTAGGCACCTCAAGCGTCCACTTGGCGCGTCTTTCTCAAGTTTTTTCTTCAGTCCAGAGACCCTCAGCCGTCTGCCGCGTGAAACCGGAGGTGTTCACACTCACTTCTTTGCCGCAGCAACCGCCGCCCGGGAAAACGGCTTTCCCCGCTTTTTTTCTAGACCGAGTCTCTTGACACGCGACTGTGCCTCCCGCCAGCTCTGTGCCTCTCCTCGAGACATTGCTTCACTTCGGCGTGCTGCGCAATGGGAAACACAGTCCAGAGTCCTCGCGGCCGACACTACGGCTACTCCAGCATGCCGAGTGGACCCCGGCTGGATTCGCCGCTCCACATGAACGCACGCTGCGGCGGAGGCTGCCCATACCCCGCCTTGTCTTCGGAGAGTCGATACAGCATGATGTGTTGCCAGTCCAATGGCCGAAAGATGGAACAGTTCAAAACCCGGTAAGCGTGGTCGGCTCAGGTAGGGATGTTTCGAGACACGACGGGAAACAACGGAGAGGTCGCGACAGCATTCCCCAGTTGCTCAACGTGGATGTCGGCTTGCCGAGCGATTGGGGCGCGTCCAGGCGGGGCTTACCGGAGCGTTACGCACGTGACTTTCTCTTGTGAACACCTCTTCCGAAGGTAACGCGATTCGTGAATCTCCGCCGAACGCGGATGCTCGGTGGCCCGCGTGGATACGTCCAAGTAGCGCTTGCTTCACTGAAGAAATCCGCATAAAAAACGTTAGGCGCGATTTGCTTCCTTTTTCACCTCGCGCGGACACACAGGAGAAGGTGGTGGAAGGGCGCGGCGACGCAGGAGAGAAGTTGAAGGAGCTCACTGGCTGAAACAGACAGTAGGAGGCCTCGCTTTCCGGTAGCGGACTTTAGCTGTCCACGAGGACGGAGATGCACGCAAAGCGTCTTGCAAAACTCGGGCGATCCCCTTTCGATTGCGCTTTGAGTCGACGCTTACCATGGAAAACGAGAACAGGGGTTGTTGCGACAGGGTGTCTATCGACGCTTACCATGGAAAACGAGAACAGGGGTTGTTGCGACAGGGTGTCTATCGACGCTTACCATGGAAAACGAGGACAGGGGTTGTTGCGACAGGGTGTCTATCCTGAGAATCGGAGGGAGACGCTGGTGTGCAGAGAAAATGAAGCTCGAGACTAGGTGCCGAGAAAGAAAACATGGAAAAGAGCAACGAGACTCCGATGAGGGCCGCATTCCAGAGCACACACTCGTATCGGCCGTCGAGCGCCGGACAGAAAGCACATCTCCAGTCTTTTCGTTATCGCCTCCGCTCACTCTTTTGTCTAGACGCCGCGTTACCTCGTCAGACCCCACGAGTGCTGGACCTGCGCACGCGCCCCGTTGACTTGAGTCTTTTTTGAGATTTCGAAAAAGAGCGACGCCTGCTTCCAATACTCGACATCTCTCTCCCTATGTGTCTACGATCTGGCTATCTATATCTGTATATATGTAGGCATATATTAACAGGTTGACATTTCAGGCTGCTTTGAGTGTCCGTTGTGTTTACCGGTCGCACATTCATTACAGAGAGGAGGCTCTTGCGACGGCGCGTTTTTACCGGGACCGGAACTTCGACTTGGCCTTGCACGCATACAGCGCAGCCTTGGATTTCCCGTCGGCGAGTGCGACTCCGCACAGCGCGCCAGGTAGACGCCGCGTGGAGATCATCCAGCTGTCAGACGACCTGCGCGGGCCCCGGGCGACTGACGAGGCCTGCGAGAAGAACTCGTGCGGGGACTACCAGCGGGACGCGTCTTTGGCGAAGGCCGAGATCTGCAGCGCGTCCACGGCGTTGTCTGTGGGAGGCAGCAACTCGCGGCTGCAGTCCGAAGAGCTCGAAGGGCCGTTCGAAGAGAAAGGGGAGTCAAGTGCGGGGCGCGCGGCTTCCCTGCCTGCCGGCGTCTCCCTCATTGTGCCCCTGGAGCCGCGCGAGGACGCGCCTCCCAGGCTCGGCGCTGGACGGTTCTTCCAGAGCAGTTCGAGCTCACTTGCCCTCGAGTGCGCAGCGGCTGCAGGAGCTGAGAACGAGGCGGACCTCTCGAACGCAAAGATCTGCGACGAAATCGCCCAACTGTACCTCTCGCGCGGAGACAAAGAGGACGCACTGCGGTACTACAACCGCGCCGTCAACCTCGCCCCCTCAGTCGTCGTGTTCATCTACCGCCGAGGCGTCGTTTTGCAGCTCCTCGGCCAAGAGGAAGCGGCTGTCCTCGCCTTCCGACGCGCGCTGCAGGTTGACCCCGACTATAAGGCCGCGCTGTTCAATCTCGGCACCTGCCTCATGCGTAGAGAAGAAGGCCGCGAGGAGGCACTCTGCATCTTCCAAAAACTCGCGGCGCTCGAGCCCGCCGACGACCAGGTTCGTGCATGTGCTGTCCTCAAAGAAGGGGGGCGTTTTGGGGTCTTTGCGCGGCCTGTGGGAACAACGCGCACAACGATGCGCAGCAGATGGAGGTTGTGGGTACAACGTACACTCGAAAGTGGACGCACACCCTGTGTGGACGAGTGTAAGCTGTTAGGCAGAGAGGAGGGCGATGGACTTGAGCGAGGCTGCTTTTTAGAAATACCCGTTTGTGCAGGAATCTGCCAAGGGGGGGGGCATGAGCGGAAGTCGCAGTTGCCTCACCGACGCACTCACGGGTAGAGAGGGCGCCGCACGCTTTTGCTGCTCACCTTCGGGGCGTGTTGTTGTTCTTCCACTCTCTCCACGGATACCTGGAAAGCTGCACTTGTGCACGGTAGAGTCAAAATACGCTGCACACCGCCATGCACTCGTATGTCGTTCTGTAGAAATCTGGAGGTGTCTTTTGTCTACAGTTCTGGAAGGACTTCTGTGTCGTGCTGCGGGTACCTTCGTACATTTCTGTAGAGCTACACATAGGTATGCGACGCTGTATCTGCAGGCGCCGATATGCATGCCGAAAGGCGTCCGTGAGCTTTCGCTTCCATTGACCGTTTGGGTTGTTGGCGTTCCTTCGCTCTTCAGGTCTTGTCGCTTGTCGCGCACTGCTACGAGATGGACAGTCGATTCGAGGAGGCTCTGGCGTACAGGCAGCGAGTCGTCCAGCTGGATCCACAGAACTTCCGCGCAAACCGCGAACTGAAGCAACTGAAGCAGCAGATTTCGAAGGAGAATGGCCACTTTGGCGCGGCAAGGCTCAGGAAAGCCACCACCGTCAGTTAACTCTCTTCCAGGCCACGAGCGCATAAAAGCTTCGGACAGAGAAAGAACACGTACCCAGTCGGAGAAAAGGGACTGGACGGTAGCTGAAGGCGAACCGAATCAGGGAAAAGAGGAACTAAAAAATCAACGGGACACCGAGGGACCGCTCGACACTTTGAGTAGGGAATGTCGCTCGGTGCTCCACACATGCGCGCGTATACTTCTACTCGAACAGATATATATATATATATATATATGGGTATGCATGTGTATATGAATATATTCGCATACACACATGCGTTTTACTGACGAATTTTTGCGGATTTCTGTCTCCATGTGTGAATCTGTCTTTTTCCAGTCTCGCTTCGAACGGACATGTACGCCTGAATGCACCTGTGTTGTTTTTTCCGTGAAGTTGTCTTTTTCATGTCGTTGTATGAAGTGTCTGAACATGTTATTCTGCATTCGGAGCCCTGAGACGGGACCCGGAGACGCGTTCGTGCGTAGCTTTCCGTCATTCTCTCTGGGCACTCTCCTCTGGGCGCCGATCCTCCACTTTCGGGCACGCGAGAGAGACGACAAAAAAGCTGTACTTTTGCGAGCACGCATGCCTTCTGGTTTGTGGCGGGGAATTCCTCGAAGTCTGATTCGGCCTCGATAGCTTGGAAAATCTACACATGAGACAGGCCCGTTCGGGCGCATCTTCCCAGAGGTTCGTGGACGCAAACCAATGTGCATGCATGAGTATACGTTTCTAAACATATCTATGTACGTACGCGCTCATTTGTGTGCATGCACGTGCAAACTATACATATATATAAATATGCTTACCACATTTGCGAATGTATGTGGGGTTCGGTGGGCTGCATCCCGTGCAGGCGGCATGAGAGCCTACCTGATGAACAATTGCATACCGGTTGTATACGACTCCACGGGTACATGATTGGACACAGGTATACATAGCTGTATGCATGCATTGAGAGATGTGTGAAGTTGAGAAACGGGTCAGAGTTTTTTGGGGGTTTGAATAGCTTGGTAGGTCGTGGAAGTGGTTTTTCACTCCGCCTGGAATGCTTGTGTGTTTTGGACTCGCATGGTACTCTGCTGAACTGTAGAGCTTTTCCCTACCCTTCTGATACGCCCATATCTGCCGTTTTTGACCAGAAACCTATTCACATGTGTACCTCTACACACACGTATACATGCATACACACACATTTTCCTACGTATGCGCACATATATACGTACATGTACACTTTTATTTGTGTCAGGTATTTGGGGGAGGAACGATCTATTGTACCGGTTGTTGCTCTGTCTGTGTGAAGTATTTCCCACCGATTTTCTGTTGGTCATGCCGATGACGTTGAACCTTCTTTGGGTCTTTTCGCGCTTCACCTGTGTGGAACAGCGTTCACGATTCACGGATTCAAGGTCGGTGAAACGTCTTCTCACAGCCTTACCCGTCTTTTCCACAATGGAGGCGCGTTGCGTCCGTTTCGCCTGGCATCTGGAATCCGTTTGTCCTTGTGTGACACACGCTGAGCACTTCTTCGACCTTTCGACAGTGTCGACTGTGGACCCTTTCGGAAGTACACGCCGTCACCGCACGCGGTGCTTCTTCTGTCGCCTTTCATCGGCAAAATGGGCGAAAGCTACGGACACATGCGAGTGCGTGTCTGTGGGGTAGATCGGCCAAGTGTACGTACACTCTCGCGGACTCGAAACCCTTGCGGGAATGCGCAGAACATCGTTTTGTGACGCCCTATGCACTTGGGGAATTCGAGATTCTTTGACTGTTACGTGTTGTTAGGAGAGACCGATCAATGCTTTCCCTGGCTCCTGCGGGTCTACATGTCCCCAGAACAACTCATTCCCGCCTCAGTTTGCAAGTTCATGGCGCGTTTCTCGTCCACCCACCGTAATGAACGCAGTAGGTCTCGTCGGCCGCCGCTCAGAATCAGATCTTAGATTTACATCAAAGCGCACTGTGTCGCAATCATAAATCTGAATCATAAATGTGTATACCTAAATCTTTGCTTTTATGCCTGTATACTCACGTATAAATTAACATACACACTTACACGTATCTGCATGTATAGATACCCAGATTCGCTTGAGACTTGCCATCGTCGAGTATCAATGCAGCTTTGCGATTGGCTCCGGAACGAGACTCTCTGAACTTTTACTGAGCACTGCCATTCACTCGCTTCACTGACACTTTGGACGCGCGGCGGCTTCGACACGGACTTGTGGCTAGTCGACACCTGGAACGCCTGGGAAGATGTGATTCATGTTCCAAAGCTCTGTCCACTTTACGAATCGTCGCTGGCTGCGCTCAAGACGGGATGGCACGTCTGGGGGTCAGTGTGAAGCGGAAACTTATACAGAGATGGACGCGCGCATATTTTTGGAGTACCCGAGATCTGAACTCGCTGCCAGGATGTCCCCTGGGCCTCGCGTTCATCCCCGAGCAACAGCCAGCACGGCGGAAACAGGCCTGCTCCGCCCCATTTTTTCCGTAAAATCCTTTACGAGCGTGCCTATACAGTGTGTATCCAAGGAGAGAACGCAGTGTGTAAACCCTGATACCGGACTTCTTCGACTCCCAGCTCTGGCTGTGTCCGACACGGTCCCTACATTGGCGCGCACAACACAATGGCAACCTAACCACTTTTCCCCTTGCCCCGCTATCCGCCCCCCCCCCCCAA
>NC_018398.1:66632-110932 GCF_000208865.1 Neospora caninum Liverpool | reverse complement strand
GGAGGTGCACATCGCATAAAATCTTTATTTAGGACATTGTAGTAGATGAACACTATCGTGTGGTGGGGGGGAGGGGGGGAAAGACTCCTTTCTTTGGCACACGCAAAACACAGAAAAAAGGCTCCTCTGTGTCCTCTTGACCTTGTCTGCCGGCTCCCCGCCCACACAGTGTCCTCTTTTCCCCGCTTTCCTCCTGTCGCTATTCTCCATGCACAAATGCGCAGAGCCGCTGGGCTACATGCGCGACAACAGAGCTGCGCTTATACACCCCCTATACACCCGAGGCCTGCGCCGCCGGACACGCCGGAAAAACCCGGGCACTTCTGAGATCGAAAAAGTGCAAAGTCCATGCGTGGTAGGTTGCGTCTGCGCACCGACTCGCTGGAGAAATACTCTTCTCGCCCTTTCCGCCTGTATTCGCGGGCCTCTTTGTACAAGCACATACCTATCCGAAACACCACCGCGTCAATGAACGGCGACTTTCTTGCGCCGCGTTCGAGTCCGAGTGGCTTCCCTCCCTGGTTTTTCCCCCACGCGGTCTCCCATCTCCGCATATAGCTTTGCACACGAAGGAAAAGACCTTACATGCATCTAAATTTTTCTCTACGCGACACTGGAAGGCGATCTACTAAAATCTGCGTTTTCCGGCTCGCGGTGCTTCGTCCTCGGGATCCGGGAGAAAGAAGCTCATCTAATCTCCCACGCACAAGGCGCTTCGGAACGCACGCACCCCCTCCGTTTACGCCAACCGCAGCTGACCCGCGCTTCTGCTTGCGAGTTCTCCGTACGCCGCAGCGGCCGCGTTTTCAGCGTCTTCAAAGTCGTCGAAGGCCACTACGGCCTGTCGACCTTCGAAACTCGCCGAGGTTCGCTCCGTCCATGTCTGCGCGTCGTACGTGGCGTCTTTCTCTCCTAAGAAGGCACAGTCTCCCGGTGCCTCGCGCCGTCCTGCCGCGTCGTACGCACCCCCCGCCACGCTGCCTCGAGCCACTAGAGGGTTTCCGTGCTCGTCGCAGTCGAGAAACCAATCGGGGCCTTCGCGAGTCGCGTCGTCTTCCGGTCTTCTGCCGAGACGCTCTTCCTCTCGCGCACGCAGCAGGCGCTGTTTCCAGTCCCTCAGGAGCATTTCGTGGGTGGGCAGAGACGGCGCATTCACCCCGCATACGGAGCTGTGCGCGGCGTCCGCGGCTCGCACGCTCTTCTCGCGACTCAAGACATGCGACTCTCGCTCCTCGTCGTGCGACGCCGCCGTGCTGGCGACGCTGGCCACAGGCGCTGAGGCGAAGGAGGCGGAGGGCGAGAGGTAATCTGTCTGCGAGGCGGACAGCGGCGCGAGCGACGACGGCGCCGGAGCCCCAGGAGACCCGTAGGAAGGCGGCAGCAAGACAGGGAAATCCTCTTCAACTGCCGGAATTGCGCACGCCGGAGGCCGGTACGGCCGGCTGCAGTTGCTGCCGCCTAACACCGAGAAGCCTCGACGCGAAGGCGGCGGGTACAACACCAGAAGGACCAACTGAGCAGACCCCACGACGGTGCCTGAAAAGAGAAGGAAAAAGAGCAGAAAACATGCACGAGGGAGAAGAGAAGCACCCTCTCGGGAAAGAGCGAGACCACGAAGCGGTAGCAGCGAGAAAAAGGGAAAGGGAGAGGAAGGCAGTGGGGGAACGAGAGAAGCCGAGAAGAAAAATGGAGAGAAGTGAAAAGAGACTAGGCAGAGAACGAGAGAAGACAAGTGGAGAGAAACTGAAGAAGGAAAAAAAGGGGACGGAGAGGGCCAGGAAGAGGAGAAAAATGGCGGACGTGAATCGTACCGATGAGGTTGGGGAGGAGAATGAAGAGGTCTTCACTCAACCATCCATAGAACAACCAAAGCGAACTGCAAATCCAGTTGCCGATCGACACTTCGACAGGCAAACACGCGGTGCTCTTCTCGCGCAGAATCACTCGCAAAGCCGAGAGGGGCGCGACGTAACTGAACACGTTGATCACCGCTGAGAAAACAGGCGACAAACACACGCGGGAACCCGCCTTGAGACGCCTCTGCTCCCTTGGGAGCGTACGGACGACGCAGAGAGACGCACACGCAAATCCCCGTTATCCCGCGGGCGAGACTGCAGGCCGCCGTTCACAGAAGAAATGGACTTGCCTCTCTCTCGCTGCGAATTCCCTCTTTTCTCCCTGCACAGCGGACGACAAAGTGTCTAGGAAATAGAACCAATTGAACACCAAGCATTAATATAACAAAGATAATAAGGGTTACGGCGCCGCGAGATTCACGGCCGCAACCCCCCCGAAACGCGAGACCTACACCACCATGCCTGTGCGAGCACATTCACGCTTGCTTGTGCGTACAATGGCATGAGTCAGCACGCAAGTATGTGTTCGCATATATATATATATATATATGTATATGTATGTATATATATGTGTATGTGTATGTATATATGTATATGTGCAGGTATGTGTAGGCATATGTTAGAATGCGGAGGTATGCGACGTGGTTTTGGACACAGTGTGTGCCTTTTCTGCGTTGTTCTTCCGAGTGTGGCAAGGGGATCTGACCTGCAGCGAGTCCGACGAGTTGCGTGCCGGAGTCAAATCCGAGGAAGAGGCAGGCGATGAAGATGCCGGCGAGGAGGAAGCCGCTGAGGGCGATGTAGATTCGGAGCAGCTCTGCTTGGTGAGGGTTTTTGCAGAATTTCCGGAAGACGTGGACGTACCACGCGGAGAGGAATAAGCCGCACAGGTTCGGCGCAAAGAGGACGAGGTCTCGCCGGAGAGTGCCGTAGACCAACCATATGACGGCGGAGAGGAGAAGCATGACGTACGGCAGGCCTTGGAGCTCGGCGGTGCTGTGGCAGGCTTTGATGCGAATGACAGTGGGAAGAGGCGAGAGCAGCATGAACACAGCGGACAAGACGGCGAGGACTTTCATCAGCCAGAGGAGGCGCGCAGCGAGGAACGCAGGAAACGCGGCGAGCGGAGACACCAGAATCGACCAGAAAGTCACTTGCATGCGAGGCGACAACGCACCGGCGTCCGTGGCCCCGCCGTCGAAGGCCGAAGCGAGGCCAGCTGCGGCCTCAGGCGCCGGTTGCGCGTTGGGGAGTTCCCCCCTTCTTGGCGCAGCGCGCGAGGCTACCGCAGCGGGGCCATTGAGAGGCACAGGCAAAACTGAAGTAGGCGGCGACACAGACTGCGTCTGTTCCACAGACACCACAGCCTGGCGACGTTCGCCTTCGACCACTGGAAGCAGAGCCGGAGCGGGAGGGGACGAGGGAGAGGGAAGAGCTGCAGGCGAGGACGAGGCAGAAGGCGTGAGGACAGGAGGACCGGCAAGACCTGCAGGCGCCGCGGCGTCTCCGGCGAAGGCCGGTGCGCCTGACGGTCCAGGGGGGGAGGCGGCGTTAGCGGCGTTACTGGCTTCGCCTTCGCTCGTGGCATTCACCTGGGTCCGCAGTTGCGCGGCTTCGACGTCGCGAACGGCGAGGAGGCGCGAGGAAAACCAGAGTGGAGCTGACAGGTGGAAGAGAAGGGGAACGAGGAAGAAAAAGGAGAGGAGAGGAACTCCTCTCCTGCCTGGCGAAGAGCGCTTTGGAGGCATCGTGGCGCGGCGAGAAAAAGACCTACGCGTGGACCTGGCGCTCTCTGGGGTGGCGAAGCCCCGTACAAAAGCAGAGATGACCTCGCATCGATGGCGCGTTGGAAAAAACCAGAAACTCGCTCTGCTTCGCAAAGACGCAAAGATGCGAGGAAGATACGAGAGAAGAAATTGAACCCAGAAAAAATTTGCGTCTCTTTCGGCTGCGAAAAGAAACGAATTCCGTGCCACCGAAACGGGGGCCGTTCCGGAAAGGGGTAAGCAGCCTCTCTCTCTCTCTCCGCTCTCGGGCCCCGTCTCGCGATTCGCTCGCGTTCTCTCGCTTTCTCGCATAAACGCGTTCTTTCGTTTCGCGCCCTCGCTTTGCAGAGACGTTCAGCTGGAAAAGGCTTTCTCGCCGCCTAAGCACAAAAAACGCGCAGCGTCGACCTTTTCCTCTCGGCGTCTTCGAGGCTCTACGGTTTTCCGCGCTGGCTGCGGCGTACACACCAAGCTCGCGCGCGCGAGACTAGCCAGAGAGCTCGGTTTGCCAAGGTTCTTTCGCAAGCCTCTTGTCGCGGGTAGGGCGTTTGCGGCGTGGGGAAAAGAGGGAGAGGCACTGGCCCCCGGGAACGTGGAGATTGCGAATTTCGAGAGAAAACGGCGAGAAAAACCAGAGCAAGCCACAACCGACCGTGTGACGCGAAGAACCCCGTGCGGGACAGAGGCGGTCGCTCTCCCGTTGTACGGATCGCCTATTTCCTGCACACCCTAAAACGCCCCGAGATTCCGTATTTAGAACCCTGCACACAGAAAGAGAGGGTACGTCCTCATTTTACAGAGAACGGTGACTTCTCTAGGGAAGATTCGTGGTTTGGATATCTCGGGAAACAGAGCAAACGAGACAGAAGCAGAATTTGCGGGGGCGAGCCTCCCCCAGCGCACACGGGAGCAGCGCTAGCTGAACGGTTTTGGGATGCCTGGTTCGAGAGAACCAAAACCCTATCCAGAAAATCAAACTCTCGCCTGTGTGCAAGCATCGCCAGACTATCAGTCGTCACACAACGTCTTTCATCCTCTCTGAATTGAACGCCTGCTTGGAGGATCGCCTCTCTCCCGCTGTCGAGACTGAATACGGTGTCGCGCGATCCTGCGCACTGGCGGGGCGACGTTTTCTGACATAAATGTCCGGAAAGGACGCAGAACGTGCAGACGCTGTCGACAGACGACACGATCTGCCGCGCGAGACCAGTTCTCTTAAAGTGCTCTAAAGGTTCCGGCAGTCCTCTCAGCCCGGGAGAGCGAAGCGACACGACGCAGAAACGTAGGCTAGCGCCTCCGCATTGGAACGTAAGCAGCTGCATCGCGAAGCAGACGAACACCTTCCCCACTTTCACGCCCGTTCTGCTGACCCTCGGTCGAGCGTGTGCGTGCGTGCACGTTTCTTGCTGCGCCGCTTGGCAATGTGAGAGAGTTTACTGGTTGGCTGGAGTGCGGTTCCTGCTCCTAAACCCTCAAGAGGTGCGCGGCGCTCTTACGAGGCCTATCTGCCGGGAACAAGCATTTCCAGTCAAAACAGCAAAAGCCCCGTGCCGAAGCGCGCGTCAGATAGAGCCGCAACTGCGTGGCGGTAAAGGCGGAGACTCGTGCGGCGTCGTGCGGAGGAAAACGCTGTCACTCTCTCCTGTGCCGCCCTGAGCTGGGTAAACACAGCCAGGACCGTGAACTGAGCGGGAATGGTACGAGTCCACACGCGTGTGACGGAATGCTTCGATTTCGGGATCAAACGCGAACCTGGCGAGACACTGCCCGCGTGTTGTTTCGCCACGCAGAGTTAAAAAGGAGGGGCGAGGGAGGGTCCTTCATTCCCGCAGGCGGCCTTGATGCCACAGATTCCCCACGCTTCTCTGAACGCGATGAATGCCAGGGAGCGCAGGGTCAACTTGTTCACAGACGTAAAGCCACATCTGAACATAAAACTAGGAGTTCAACGCGATCCCTTAACTCTCGGGTTCCCTACTGCTGCCTACCTGCTGTGGCTAACCACTACAAATATATATATATATATATATATATACATGCATCCATGTATATGTATATATTTCCATGTGAACACCCGCTCAGTTCGAGATGGAAGTCTTGCCTAGGGTATGAGTTACCTTCTTTGCGATTTCACGTCTCTCTGTTAACCTCTCTACGATTTACGGGCCACCTGCATTGCAGCGGGTCTTTGGAGACGTCTGTTCTGTGGGGGCCAGCAATCGGCGTTTGTTGCGATCCCCGCAAAAAATGGAGCCGTTTGATTTGTGTTGTTGTACAAGAGTCCCCTTAACCGCTTCTTCTAGACGCCAATTGTGAACAAACGAGCCTGGTGTTCCAGAAAGGCCGAGAAACGAGAAAACGCGCCTCCTCGCCCGCAGACGAGCGACAGGCCTCTTCGTCTGTTCAGCCTAGGGCCCACTCGAGAAAAAAGGACAAAGGATACACTCACAAAAAGCACCAGAACGCCAACTCACGGACCATGACAGGCATTCACGTGTGCATGCATACACGCACATTTATGTTTTTACTGTGCAGCTTCTGTACAGGTGATCCATCGCGGCGCACACCCTATGCCTCCCGAAAGAAACAGACGGCAGCTTCGCTTGCATGCGAGCGTCTCTACTTGGGTTGCGCACGGGCAGACGACTTCCCCTCTACACGTCTAGGGGATCTTTGTGAACGAAGATCAATCGGGCCAACAAAGACAAAAAGCGCGCTCCGCCCTCTTCGTCGCGACATCGGGCTCTCCGCGTTCTCCAACGAGACCCCACTACTGCTGACTCGTTTTCCACGCGTCAAGCTGCAAAGAACACAGAACACAGCACGCCCAAATAAGCACAAATAACGCCAAACAGAAACATACACAACTACGTCGCACGCATTCCCCCTGCCTCTAACTCCCGTGAACACCTACCACAAAGCACGCATATTGATGCGTGCACATACATTTTTGCGTACACACACGCTGCGCGGAAACGTATGTTTGTGTATCCTCTAATATATATATATATATATATACATACATATGGAGCCATATATGGATGTAGGCAGTGTGTGACTGAAAGACACAGACATATGTAGATATATATAGATATATATCTATATATATCTACACGCGAGGGCGTGACCTACGGTGAGTGTCTTTTTGGAGTTGGGCATTCCCTGCTTCTCAAAGAGCTGCAAGAGGTCTTCCATGGAGAGCACGTGTTGGTGTTCCGGGTCGGCCCGGTCTCGAACCGTCACTGTCTTGTCCGCTCGTTCCTTTTCTCCTACGACGAGAAGGTAATTCCACTGCTGCAGCTGGGCTTCGCGGATCTTCTTGTTCACCGTGTTATTGGAGACGTCGAGCCCCACCTCGTAGCCTGAGACACGACACCAGCACGGCACCGATCGCTTCCCTTGAAAGGACCGTAGCCTCGCCTGTCCTTTTCGCCTCGCCTGTGTCCCTTTCAACTCCCCCCGCCCGCTGAGCCTTCTCTGCCGCTTTCTACGCGGCACTTCCCGTGCCCGGGGTTCGCCTCCGCCGTCTCGCCTTACCGCAGCTGTGGAGGACGTCGCGCACAGAGGTTGCGTAGTCGTTGACCTTGTCGGAGATGGGGAGGACGATGCACTGTCGAGGCGAGAGCCAGAAGGGAAGTTTGCCGCCGGTGTGCTCGATGACGACGGCGCACATGCGTTCGATGGATCCGAGGATAGCGCGGTGGATGATCACGGGGCGGGCCATCCCGGGGCGCAGCGGCTGTTCGACGCCGAATTCTTCTTCCTTCGTCGCCTCGGGCTCGTCGCCGTTCTCTGTGCGTTTCTCGCTCTTTTCGTCTTTCGCCTTCTCGCGCGACGCGGCGACGGCCTCGTCCTGCGTGCGGTACTGCAAGTTGAAGCGAATGGGTAGTTGGAAGTCGAGTTGAATCGTGCCGCACTGGTGCGGCCGTTTGAGCGCGTCCCAGAGGCGGATGTCGATCTTTGGCCCGTAGAACGCGCCGTCGCCGGGGTTCAGTTGCCAGGGGCGACCGGTCTCCTCGAGCGCCTCTTTCAGCGCGCCTTCCGCGGCGTCCCAGAGCGAGCGGTCGCCGAGGGCCTTCTTGGGCCGGGTCGAGAGGAAGAGCTCAAAGGAGAAGCCGAACTGGTCGTAGACGAAGAAGAGGAAGTTCAGTGCGTCCGCGACTTCCTGCTTCACCTGGTCCATGCGGCAAAAGATGTGCGCGTCGTCTTGCTGGAAGCGGCGCACCCGCGTGAGTCCTGTCAGGCTCCCAGACAACTCGTTCCGATGCAAGACGCCGAAATCCGCGAGGCGCAGCGGAAGTTGGCGATACGACGGCGCCAAGTGCTTGAACATGATGCAGTGACCCGGACAGTTCATCGGCTTCAGCCCCCACTCCTTGCCTTCGACGTCGAAGAGATACATGTTCTCCTTGTAGTTCTGGTAGTGTCCCGACATCTTCCACAGGTCGCAGCTGAAGATGTTGGGCGAAATCACTTCCTGGAAGCCGCGGAAACGGTATTCCTCGCGCATGAACGCACAGAGCTTGTTGTACACCTTGGCGCCGTCCGGCAGCCAGAAACAGCTGCCGGGGGACACGTTCGTGTCGAAGAAGAACAAGTGCAGGTTCTGGCCCAGCATCCGGTGATCCCGCTTCTTCGCCTCTTCGACGAGCTTCAGATACTCCTTCAACAGCTTCTTGTCTGGGAACGAGACGCCGTACACGCGCTGCAGGGAGTCCAGGTTCTGCCGGCCGAGCCAGTACGTCGCCGAGTGCTTCGTCACTTGAAAGGCCTTCACTTTCCCCGTCGACGGGACGTGCGGACCGCGACACAAATCCACCAACGCGCCGCAGCGGTACACCGTCGTCGAGCCGCCCTCCGGGATCTTGCTCGAAATCAACTGAACCTTGAACGGATTGTCCGCAAACAACTCGAGCGCCTCCGCCTTGGAGCACACCAAACGACAAAACGGCTGGTCCGCCTTGATGACATTCGCCGCCGCCGCCTCCAAACGCCCGTAGCTCTCCTCGGTGACGGTCGCGTTGCCCATGTACGCGTCGTAGTAGAAGCCGTTTGTCAACGCAGGCCCGACCGTCAGCTGAGCGCCAAACGTCGCTTCAATCGCCTGACCTGCAAACCCCCCCCACAGACACACACACAAGGGGAACCGCGCAAAGTTCCACAAATGCGCCACAGTGCGCGATGGGAAAGACGCAGACCGCGAGATCGCCAGGCGATCGGCGAGCTAGGCAATATTCACTCGAGTCGCACAAAAAACTGAGAGACGCCTCGGCGGTCGAAAAGGAACAGCGGGACAGAGGAAACGACTTCACCGACGTAATTGGCCAAAAGGAACGCCCGAATCGCACAACTTTTTAGAAATCCAAATCCGCGCAGACACCAAAAACAACGGCGCCACGCACCTCTGCGTCGCTCTTTGGAGGGAGAGACGCCCTCACACACGACCGCCAATCTCCCTCGCCGTCCCTCGTTTACCTCTCTTTGAGGCAAGCATACTCCAGTCGAAACCACACCACGCATGCAGTGCCAGATACAAATAGACATACATGTATATATATGTATATGTATATATGAAGTCACACAGGTACATACACAGACAAATACATACTCACATACACCACTTATGTAGATGCATGCAGCTCTAGGCACACAGATCGCCGAATCGCTTACCACAAAGACACGTGCAGATGACTACACAACTCATGTCCATGTACGAAAATACACAGGTTTACAAATATATACATATATATCTGACAGACATATATCTATGTATAAAAATATACATATATATATATGTATACGTATAAATATGTATGTATATATATGTTGGATGAACATGTGCAGGTGAGCTTGGGTGTCGAGGTGGGCGAGTCCCGACGGAATTCATCTTTGGGGATCGAGGCGGACGTGTTTTGTTTTCCGGCGCGCGTCTCGGCCTGTGTCCCTCTTTTCGCGTTTTCCTCACCGAGGATGTGGGCGCTGGAATGCCAGAAGACATGTTTCGCCTCGTCGGAGTCGAACTTCAGGAGCTGCAGTTTGCAGGAGCCTTCCAGGGGTCTGCGCATGTCGAAGAGAATCCACTTGTCGTCCTGGGATTCCTCGTGTTCGCCGCATGCACACTCTTCCTCTTCGTCGTCGGCTGCAGTGATCGCCTCCGTTCCAACCCCTGGCTCGTACAACACCTGGCAAACGCGCGGCGAAGCACAGGTGAGAACACCGCAAGGTCACCTTTCCTCACCTCCACACAGACACACGGGAGAGCGACACTCACCGACATCCCTACCACTAAAACACATATTCACATCCACACACGCGTATATATATATATATATATATATATATATATGTATATATATATATATGTATATACATATATATATATATGTATATACATATGTATATATGTATCTGTATATATATGCACGTGAATCCAAGTATATGTATGCACCTGTATATACAGCTGTGTTTGTATATGCGTTTGGTACATGTGCCTTTGTCTGCGCAGATACTCTAAGAAATCTCTACGCACGTACGCGCGGGCAAGGCCAGTTTTAGGTTACCTTGGCGACGAGCGAGGCGTCGGCGAGGCTCTTTGAGATTTCGAGGGCGATGTCGTACGGACTGGTTTCGTACGCAGTTCCGCTTTTTTTTGATCCGTCGGGCAACTCGATGGAAATTTCCTGTCGGGGTTTTTCCTTCAGCCGCTGATTCTGCTTCTCGTAGAGCGCGTCAAAGACTTGAAGTCGCCTCTGAAGAAAGCCTGGGTTTTCCGTCACCTGGAAGTTCGGATCTCCGATCTTCTCGGCGGTGGCCAGAGCCGCGACAGTGCCTTTCTCGGCGCGACGCCCAGACGCCATCGTGGAGAGCGAAGCCAGGAGAAACGGCGAGCGCCAAGGGAAGTGAAGCTGCGACTGCGACGGGGCTCCAGGCGAAAACGGCCAGGAAGTGAGCACACACGGTTCAGGAGAGGCGCAAAGAGGGAGGGAAGGAGGCTGCGAGTTGGACGGGAGACAACGAGGACGGAAAGCCGCGACTTGGACGGGGTTCTTCCGGTGAGGAGAGTGCGCCGGAGCACAGGGCGTGTGGCGTCGAAAGCGACGGGCGGCGGGGGACGCGCCCCACAAATCTCGGGAACGGGAAGAACGGAGAGAAAACAAAAAAGACAGAGACGAGACACTCATTGACAACGCCTAAGCGTTCGCTGGTCCGCGCGCAACAACTGGAAAGAACGGAAGCCTCGGCGAGAAAGCGGACAGGGAAATCGGACGGCGCCGGGGTGGAGAGACACCGGAGGGGAACGGGGACGCAGGGCTTGGGGAAGAGCGGGGTTTTCGTGAGAAAAAACGGGATTGTTCGTGTTTCTGCGAAGAAGAGAGCGCGAGCAGACGCAGCATGCAAATCGTGCAGGAAGCAAGACGTTTTTCCAGGGACAAAACGACGCGCAACCCAAGACAACACGCAAACACGCAAAATCTCGCTCAATTGGCAGCGCACGCGGTCTGTCTGTCGAGCGGTCGTCCCCCCGACACGGAGAGACGCCGCTAAGATCTCTCTAGAACCGTCGCAGGCAGAGCGCTCCCTTCCAGATTTTTTCCGTGAAAACTTGAAAAGGCAGGGATTTTGGTGACGGGGAAAAGGGAGGCGGAGCGAAACGAGAGACAGCAGTCGCTTTGGTCTCTCGCATGCCAGAAAACCCGCAAAAAGCAGCAGAGAGGCGCGAGCGCAGCGGGGAGACCGCGAGAAAGCTGGAGAGGATGACACAGACAGCAACGTTACTGCGGAAACACGAGAGGTGGAAAGAGAGAGAGGCGAGAGAAGAGCGCGAGGACGGGATTTTTTCGCTTCTTTCCACTCTGGTGGTTTTGCTGGACGGGAAAAGAAGGCGATACGCAGAAGGCACATATCGGCACAGCCAGAAAGCCCCGTCGCTCGTCCCGACTAGCAATTCAGAAAACAGAAAAAGACGGCGAACCTAGAAAGAGAGAGAAGCGAACGCAGCACTACACGGGTCTTCCTGCTCTCAATTCGCCTGACGTGCATGTCTCGCTTTTCCGAATCGCGGAACGTACAGAGAAAAACTTCCAAGACAGGGAGGATATCCCGACTGATCAGGATCGTTTGTACAGAGACCGTACTCTCCTTTTCTTGTGCTTTTATGTGATAAAAACAAAACATGGTCTCGCTATGAAAACTGCATGTTCGTATAATATAGTGGCGTTTTTCGACTCAAAGAGCTCGGGAAATGCTGTCGCTGGGGCGAGACAGCCTGGATCGAGCCTTTCAGGGGAGAAAGAGAGGTGGGTTTTTTTGACGAGATGCAACGTGAACTGCCTGGAGCGAGAGAAGATCTTTGTTCGACAGCACGGAAGAACGTGCGTCGTCAGAAGATCCTCAGCGAGCTCGAGAGACACTGGCAGAGATCTCGCGGCTTTCTCGGATCTTGTTTCTGGTGTGGAAAGAAACACGCAAGATAGAAAACGAATCTGTGTTCACAGAGGAACGTGCAAAGATAGGAGGGAGGAAAAAAATATTCAACTACATGCATAGACGCAACCTCAAATATATATGAACATATATATATATATATATATATATATATATATGCATGCATATAATTGTTTGCCAGGGTTTCTCGTTATCTTTGTCTCTTTGTAGCAAGTGTCTCTCCATTCGCCGTAGGCATGCTATCTGCCGACTGGGAAGCCGGGTCACCATTTTAAGGGGGAAAACGTCTGGATCACCGATTTTCCAGAGACACCACACCTCTTTCTTTCCAGCCCTGTTCGTCAGGCCTTCAACTGTGACCGAGCGGGCTTTTTTCAGAACGCCGCGCAGAGTTTTGAAACTCGTATTTCGTGTTCGCTTCCTCCTCGCTCTCTTCCTTTTCGAATTTAGATTCTTCTCGGCTAGAAACAAACACGCGTGGGCGACACCACCGAGCGGGGCGAAGCAGAGAGGGGAAAAGGAACGGTGAGTCGAACCAGCACGAGAGGACGGACGCGCCCGGAGCCTCGCGAAAAGTCTGCGCCTTTTTCTGCGACTTGGAGCGGAAGGCCATCGAAGACACCGAGAGAATCCGCGACACGCGAGAAACCCAACACTCACAGCGCGTAGAAACAAAACAGCAGGAGGCTTGCTGCGCAACCCGCCTCGGGCGCTGTTGTGGGGAAAACGCGAGAGGACGCGCGGCGTTCCATCTGCGCATCTTTCCGCTCCGGAAAAGAAGCGCGAGGACAAACGAAAAACAATGGGTAAGAGAGAACGAACAGAAAACACCCGCGTAAGAGAGCTGGAAGAGAAAGGCGTAACCGTGAAGGCGGCAAAGACAAGAGAGAGGAAGGACGTAGGAAACCAAAAGACACGGCCCGAGACAAAGAACGACCACAAATTCCTCTAGGAGGCATAGAGAGAACCCCCCACGAACCACGACAGAGAAAAGATGAAGAGAAAAGAGATACTAACGACGCACCAGCTACAGGAACGCTTCTTCCCCAAAGAGAGTGGAGAAACCTCGACGACGGATGTGCATATCCCCCCTCTGCCTGTTTCGAAATCGATGCCTGCCTGCGATAAACAGATCCTGGAGTGTGTATTAGCGGCAAAATGACGAAAGCATGCGAAATTTAGGTTTTTCTCGCCCTCAAAAGTTCAAAGGCGCTGCATGTCTCGCAGCAAGATCGGCACCAGTTTGCGTTCCCAGCGAGTGCCTCTCCGCGTTCGCTACCACGCCTGTCGCACAAGCAGAAGGCTAGGGAAAAACGTGAAAAACGTTTAGGAACAGTGACCTCCCGAAAAAAATCCAACCGAATGGAGAAACAGAATCTGCGTCGCGTTCTAAATGGAGACGCGCACCGGTAGACGCGACAACAACGTATACACCCAAAGACTCGCGCTTACACACGCATATACACTGGCCTCTATGCCTACACCTGCGTGTTCTGTTTAGATCTATTCTTGTGCATGCATCTGTCCCGTGTGAAGCGCTCTCTCATCTTGCCACACCACACAGCACCTTCGTCTTGTTCTCGAGGCAACACGTGTTTTAAACTCAAGGAATTGCATGCGCACACGAAGATCTGCCTTGGGTCCAACTTCAGACGCTCAGGTGTACAAGACGCGCCATCCCCACAGGAAAGATTGCGTGACACGACGTCTCTCTCTGACTCTGACGGCTTCGATGACGCACATCTAAACGCCCAGCGATTTCCCATCACCCGACCGATCTTTCCCCCCCTTTCTCTCTTTCCCTTTCTCTTCCTTCTTTCTCTTTCTCTCCCACGTCTCTCTCAAGGTTCTGGTTGGCTGCTTCCATTCGACCCTCCGACGCGGACCAGCGCACTGAGAGGCCGCGGCGCCTTCCGCGTGGCGGGCGACGACACTGGGGACAGCGGACCGCGGCCTCCGAGCTCTGCTTTCCGCGTCTTCGCTGTCGTTTCGGGCGTCGCCTGCGTCTCTTCCACTTCCGAAACGCCTGTGCGGCCACTCTCCAGTTCGTCTTCAGAAAGCGGCAACGAACGTCTTCGCGCCGGCGGTGCGTCGCCCTCAGAGGGGCGAAATTTCTTCTGGGAACGGACTGACGCCAAGGCATTCGCGTCGCTTTCCTCTCGACCGTGGAGTTTTCCCTGCGCGTCACGAGGAGGGCTGGCCGCGAGCGGCGTCGCTTGAAGACCGGGAGCGTTGCTCCTGTCGACGTTCTCGCCACCGTCCAGGAAGGCGTCGTGAGACACCGCTGAGCCGCTGAGTCTGCCGGCAGCCGCGCGACCCGGCGCGGAGAGGGAGAGAGAAGACACTGGAGAGTGCGCGCGAGGGGAGGGAGTGGCGAAGGACGGTCGGACGGATGAAGGGAACGAGAGCTTGGTGCGCATCAGAATCTTCTCGAGATGGTGGTACGCAGGCAAAGACCTACGCGGGAACGACAAGGAAGGCGAGACGTTTGTCTCCAGTTGACGAAGAGACGCGACTTTCTTCTCGCCCGGAAGAATAAACACCTCGCCGCTCTGAGACATCGGCGTGCGCCTGTCCGCCCCGTCGCCCGTCGTCTTTCTTCTTCGCTCTTCGCCCTCGAAGGCAGAAACCGAAGCCGCAGACGGCGCCGAGACAGAAGACGTGGAGGGAGAAGGCAGAGAAGACGAGAGAAGCTTCTCTTCCGTGGAAGAACCCGGAAGTACGGAGACAGAGAGAGAGTCAGAAGGGCCACCCGAGGAGTGCAGGGAACCTTCCGGCGACGGAGCGAGAGATGGCGCGGAAGACTGCTGAAGAGGCGTTCCCGACGACGCACGCGGAGATGCAGATCCTGTCGACTGACTTCGCCCGCTCGACGGCACGGTGCTCGGCCGCCGGGGCTGCTGAGAGACGCGCCGCGCCTTGCGCTGAGCAGAAAAACGGAAACCGACTCCAGAGACTCGGGACTTGCAGAAAACCACGCGAACCGAAAAAGACAGCGAAACGCCGCAGCCAACGAGCAAAAGTCACCCACACTGAGCACTGAGTGTCGTCGCTCTGAAAGCCGAAAAAATCGGCCTTGCGAAAGGGGGGCCAAAAACAGAGGTGAACCTGGACACTTGCCAGCATGTGACTGGGCGTAGCGATGCACAGTCAACTCGAAGACCGACCGCACGGTTCCAGAACCTCCACACTGCTACGAACTAAGAGGCATATGAAGCACGAATGCTTTTCTCGGTTCCTGCATCTCCCTTTCCACACGAATATAGAGAGAGTGCATATCCATCTGCCTACCACTGCAGGACTACATTTCTGCATGTACACATATATACATATTTATACGTATATCTACAGATTCTTGTCTACACTTTTATCTGCCTGTATCTTTACGAGTGTGTGTGGACTTGTGTCTGTCTGCAGGTGCCGCGCTACGTGCACGAACAGTCGGGATTTCTTCCGCAGACGGCGAGCAAAACGTCGACTTACCCCTCCCGCGAGGTCCATCTCACGCGCCAGCGACCAGACGCTGTCCTTGCGCACATGCTGCAAAGAGAGTTCAAGAGATAGGGATCAAAAGAGAGAGAGTCGCGCGACACGTGTGGAGAGGCGGCGCGTGCGGTTACCCACCTGCGCAGGATCTCCAGGGAACGGCAGAGCGCGAGGACGGAGACAGAGCCCAAAACGGAGCAGGAAGAGACGCACACGGAACAGAGAGAGGGGAGGGGAGAGCATGAGCGGCCATGAAAGGAAGGGACAAAAAGGCGAAGCGACTTGGAACACCGCAGCTGAAAAGGAGATCGAGTACCTAGCACAGCATCGCCAGTAGGTGCGTTTTGAGGGTCGGAGCGTGCGTTCGCTTTGGATTATGAACCGCCGTTTTGCACGCTGCAAAAAGCCCTCACCTTTAAGGGTTCGATGTAAGTCGAGGCCATGTCGGGCGACCGGAGGCGAAACACCCAAATGTTCTCGGGACAGCGTCGTCTCTCGACGACTTTTGCTCTGAAAACAACGATCAGCTACGCACATCGCTCTCTGCTTTGAAAGGCTGCCAACTCACCCTTCCTGCTCGATTCGCCTCTCTGTTTTTTCTCTCCCTTCTTCTCTCTTCCTCTCTCCCTTTTTCTCTCTTCCTCTCTCCCTTCTTCTCTCTTCCTCTCTCCCTTCTTCTCTCTTCCTCTCTCCCTTCTTCTCTCTTCCCCTCTCTTTCCTCTCCCTTCATGTCACGCTTTTCCTTTTTTCTCTCGCGTTTCGGGAAAGATTACCTGAAGATCTGCGCGTCTTGGTGGGCTGCCTTTGACTCTACCCAGTCGCCGACGTCGGGCGCCGGCAGCTCCTCGGGGGCGCGCGAGGCCTCCAACTGGACGTGGCTCATCTGGACCACTGAAAAGGAAAGGTTCGCGCGCAGTTTCTCAAGAACACACGACAGCGCCTGGCGCAGACTTCAGAAAAATCGCCGAGCGCGGCCGCCGGCATGACCCGGACCACAAAACTTCCGCAAAAACATGCCCCAAATGCAAATGTGTGTGAGCCTGTGCGGGCGCGCGGCAACGCACAGAGGAGACGTCAACCTGCTCGCGGAAAAAAACGGATATCAAAGTTGCTCCATGAGCCTTCTTTTGCCACCAAGATCGCCGTCCAGAAGCCCCCGATTCTGTTTCGTGTAGCGTATCTATATATATATATATATCTGTGTATCTCTGTAAGGCTGTAAAAATGGTACAGATATGCAGTTGTGAATATACGCTCGTCTCTCTTCATGTGCACATAGCGTTCTATCCAATATTCGCAGAGAGGCCTCGGTGCGCGTCAGTCACTTACATCCTCTGGAAATGAGTGTGTAGTCTGCAGTGACTTGGAGGTTTCGTTGCCTCTCCATTTCTTCTTGGTCTTCGGCCTCGTCCTGTGCAGTGGCGAGGACAGCCTCGTCCTCACCGACGCCGCCCCTCTTCTCTTCCTTCGCCATCCTGCTTGGCGGCGAGCTCTGCGCGTTGCCTCCAACGCCAAAGTTGGGAAACCGTTCGTGCAGAAAACGCAGGAAGTTTTCTCAGGTCGCCTCGCTCGCAGCCGACAGCGCGGAGCACCTCACGCAAGAGGCCCCCACCAGGTAAGACGAAGCGGACTGAAGACGCCGAACTGAAGACGCGGCGCTCGGACGCTCCCACGGAGAGAGGCAGGCGCTTGTCTGATCGCGCGAAAAAGACCTGTGCTGAATCGCGTCACTTCGACCTCTGTGACGGGGGGTGGCCGGTCGAAGCGAAGAGAGACGGCGGAGAAAAGCGGGGCGCGCAAGAGAGGACAGGCGCACACTGCTGCTTCATGGAGAAAGGAAGAAAGAATAACAGATGAGAGAGTCGGTAGAGAAGAGAGAGAAGAGGAATGGGACGGGGGAGGGGGGATCTGCTACTCGAGGTGAGACAAACAACAGATCACCAGACGATGGTTCCCTGGGACACCGCCGAATGGAGGCCCCCAGAGTTTTCCGAGAAAAGGAAAGAAAAGAAAGGAGGGAAAACGAGACGACGGACCATGAGACAAGCTGTCGCGCGGGGTTAGCGAAGCAAAAGAAAAATATCTTTTTCGAGAAGGGAGACGGAGACGGTTCGGCAGAAGGTGTGCCGAAACTTGTCGTTTGTCCCCGTTTCTTGGATGTGGAAAACTCTTTAGCTGACCTCTCTGGTGTGTTGAGCGTGGCGCTCGAACACCCGCCCACGAGCGAACCAGAGAACGCGGCATGTATCGGCCGGAGGCGGCCGAGCCTTTTGAAAACCACGGAGAGTGTGTGCGCTACAAGGGGCGACTCTCTACAGAAAAAAAACTCGAAAAATCCGCTTCCTCCAGTGTACATACACCCCAGAAGCACTGTGGAGGTCTTTGGGCACCCGAGTCGCCGTGCACGAATTCTGCACAAAAGGAGAGCGGTACGATATCTCTTCCACACAATCGCCTTCTCCGTTGGTCCTTTTGCGTCCACGGCTCCTCTCAAAAACGCGTCTTTGCTCTCCTCGGAAACTGGAGATTCGTGCTGTCCACGCGGGAAATTTGCGCTCTTGCCACACTCCAGTGGTGTTTCTTTTCCGAGACACACTCGGGGGGGGCTCGGCACAGACGGGGGGGAGGGTTGAGAGGGGGGGAACGGGGGGTTGAGAAAAGAGAGCAGAGGTTTTCGTGTTTTTCTTCGAGACCGATCCCTTCTCGCTCTCTAGTAAAAAGAGAGAGACGCACTCACATATACACATTGATGTATCTGTCTACGTACAACTCCCACAGTTTCTGTGTGCAAAAGACAGGCAAAGAGTGAGGTGACTTTTAAAAGGAAAACATCAATGGAGAGGTTAGCCCTTATCGCCTTTCTCTGTGCTAGCTCGACATCCACAGTGCGCTAACGCTCTTCCCTCTTTCCTCAGTTTCTGAATTCGCGCAGCACGCAGGACCGTTTTCGATGGCTAACAATATGGATCCACACGGGGAACGAGACGCAGGCACGCGCGGGCTCTCTCATTTCGGCACACTCTCGCTTTTGCAGCGCTACTAGCAGCACAGCACACACAACAAACCTCTCCTATCTCGCTCCCTCATACTCGCTGCCTTGTTCGCTATATTCTCTGTTGTTCTTGTAAGATCGTATTCTTTCCTTTGTCCTCATTCACTTTGGCTCGCCTCCATATTCTCTTCCCGGTTCTCCCTCTTATTCGCTCGCTGGACCTCTCTCTCATCCTCTGCCTTGTTCTCTCTCTGATTATCTCGTTTGTCCTCATTCACTTTTGCACGCCTCCATATTCTCTCGCTTGTTCTCTCTCTCATTCGTTCGCTCGATCTCCCTCTTTTTCTCTGCCTTATTCTCTCTGATTATCGCCTTTGTCCCCATTCACTTTTGCTCGCCTGCATATTCTCTCCCTTGTTCTCCCTTGTATTAGCTGGCTCGATCTCTCTCTTATCCTCTGCCTTGCTCTCTCTCTGATTATCTCCTTTATCCTCATTCACTTTTGCTTGCCTCCTTATTCTCTCGCTTGTTTTCTGCCTCATCCGCTCGCTCGATCTCTCTCTTATTCTCTCCCTTCTCATTCTCTGTTGCTTGCCTTCTTCTCTCCCTCGTTTTCCTTCTTATTCTCTCTCTTATTATCGCCCTTGTCCTCCCTCATATTCTCTCCTGGCCTACAACTCGCTCGTTCTGTGCCTTTGTGCGAGGCGCTCCCAAACACTCCCCCCTCTCTAGGCTACGCACAGGCTTCCCTGTGTAGCTGTGTGGCTCTACTCCGCACAAAACGCCGACTCTAGGGGAGGCTGCCTAACCTCTGGTATACGCGAACTTGTGCCCCACTCTGAGTCGCCGTCTGTACACGTGTCTTGCCTCTAGCGCACCGATGTCTTCCTACTCGCGTGCTACGCTGAAAAATGAATTCCAAAGGAAATCCGCAAACCCCCTGCAAAACACACTCCTGACCGTAACACTTTAGGCCTTTCTATGAATGTTCAGGCAAGAGGAGAGTCCGAGTCTCCACCTCAAAAGAGAGCCCTTGGCACTTTAGTGCAAACGCCAGGACTGAACTCGCCTCTCTAGTTCCCCGGACGTTTCCCCGTCTATAAGCCGACTTGCTCGCTGGCAGGGGGGTGAAATCGCTCAGGGAGGCCACAGGATGTAGCGTAAAACTCTTTCCACGTACACCATACGAAGGAGAAAATGCGATTGGAGAGAAGAATATGCAAGCTCCGAAAACCGTATCTCGGAGGGTGAGGCATTTGCTCGGTCTTTTCTGCAGGATCCCTGTCTCAGACTGCCGCAAACGTCCTGTCTTTCTTCTCGCCTCTGTGTGTTGTCCGCAAAATACCAGGAAATAGTGGGATACACTTTTCCCTCTCGTCCTTTTCAGAGGGAACGCGTTCTTCTGATTGGAGAGCGCCCGGCCGTGTGTGCCTGCGCGTCTTTTGTTTTCTTCGGGCCTCCAGCCTCCTGCGAGCGGCGATGGCTCCGCCAGCCTATCTCTTTGCATGCAGTTCGGAAAGAGCGCGACGCAAAGATTCGTTTGTAGTGGGGTGTACAGACACTGGGCCGACGGCGGCTCTCTCCTGCTTCTGTTTTCCAGCTCGTTTCCTGTTCGGAGAAAGTGCTAGATCTCTTTTCCTCTCTGCTTCCTTCTTCCCTCCTGTAACGGAAAGCGCAAACCGCGATCCTCTCTGCTCCTCCACTCTCTCCGTGCGCCACGTCCTCGTCACGAAGTCTCAAGGGCTGTTCAAACCCCGAGGAGGAGGCGTATGTGGAAAAGCCGGTAGACACCGTTTCGGCGATTTGTTCCTCTGTTTTCTGGTTGGAAAGAGGAATACGTAGAAGACCGCTCCACCGGTTTCCAGTCTCTGCATTTCGTAGGAAAGCACTTTCTCCTCCCATCTCGAGGGAACAGCATACACCTCAGGTTCCCTGGTCCCAATCCCTCTGCGCTTCTTGCGGCCGCTCTTCTTTTTCGCTCTTTCTTCTCGCTCCTTTTTCCTGCTTGGCTCTCTCGTCGTCTCCGCTCCCTCCGCGCGGGCCTTTTTTTCAGTTCACGTACAGTCCCTGACCTGTCGGCGCCTCCGCGCATTTTTTGGCGCCTGTCTTCTTCCCGCGCTCGCAACTGGCCTCTCCGTTCTCCTTGTTTCCCACGCTCCAACCTGTCTCTCTTCGATTCTGGATTTCCAATCCATACGCCTTACGCGTCTCTCTCTTGCAGCGCGTCTTGAAGTTTAGCTGACACTCTCGCTGCCGCTCTTTCTCCCCCGTCTGTTTCCACCGACTCCGGGTGTCCGTCGTCGGTTCCTCTCGGTTCCCCTGTCTCCCTCTTTCTCTCTGTCGCTCCGTGGCTGCGTGCCGCGTCCTCCCCTGGCGGAGTTCCCAGTCTCTCGCGTCCGTTTTCCGTCTTTCTCTTTTTCGTTCGCCACAATGCCCTCGAGGAACGCCCGTTTGCAGCAATGGATCAACTACAGAGTCCGAGTCTGTCTCCAGGTACGCCCCTCGCTCCTCCACTGAAACGCCTGCGCTCTTCCCGGCCCCGCCACCGCGTGCGTTTCTCTCTCGCCATCTCTCTCCATGTGGATACCTACACAGACATATATGCATGCGCAGTTCTGTGTCGACACACAGATGTCCACACACATTCATGCTTACACATACGCTCCGCACAGCTATTTATGTATATATGGGTGCATGTATGCAGATGTGCATGTATGCAGATGTGCATGTATGCAGATGTGTATGCATGCAGATGTGTATGCATGCAGATGTGTGTGTATGCAGATGTGTATGTATGCAGATGTGTATGCATGCAGATGTGTATGTATGCAAATGTGTGTGTATGTATATATGTATGCATATATATTTGTATGCATATATATTTGTATGCGGGTGTGTATTCATGCATCAACAGTGCATAGGGACAGATGCGTGGATGTCTCGCTGAGGCAACCCCTGGCGAGAAATCTTTCTTCTTCGTGACTCTGTCCTCCTCCTGGTGGTGTTTGAGTTCTTCAATGTCGAGCTTTTCGTTGTCGCGCAGTCTGCGAGCTTTCTTGCTTTCAACCTCTCTCCACACAGGTTCATAGAGCGTGTATACTTGTTCTGATCATTGTAACGGATTCATTGAGCACTATTCAGTTAAACAGAAACCCCCTCTGAAACTTCTTAGGAAACTAGCTGCAAGGATCACTAAAGCGTGAACTGGAGTTTTAAACTGCGTTTACAAATACTCGTCCATTGGCTTAACATATGAATAAAGTTAAGGGCTTTGTATACCTTGAGAAAACGTAGGCCGTGCACCTGTGGAGGAACTGGGTGAAGTCTTGTATATACCGAAGTTTACTCAGCCGAAGTTTACTCAGCCGAAGTTTACTCAGCCGAAGTTTACTCAGCAGTTTTTCTCGACTGCTCTCTCTTCCGATGTGCCTCGCCCATCCGGGGACATGCAGCAGCGCATGCACCAACCGCGTCTCGTGCATTCATTGGGCCGTTTCAGTCGTCCGAAGTTCCCTCGCGTCTGTCGATTCAAACGTTCCTCTTCTCGCTCCTCGCCAGCCTCGCCCCTCTGCATCTACGGTCCCTCTCCTCTTCCTGTCTTACTCTCCTCTCCTTCTCTCTTCCCTCTTCTTTATCTCCTTTCTCTTCGCACATGTGTTTACTTTTAGTGTCTCTCCTTTTCCTGGCCTGCTTCCTCTCTCCGTGTCTTCTGCCTTCCGTTTTCCCCCATTTCTCTTGCATCCTTGCACGTTTTCTTTTCTCCGTTGACTCTCGCTTTTTCCCGCCTCAGGACTCGCGCATGCTGGTGGGGAGCCTGCTCGCTTTTGACCGCCACATGAACATTGTCTTGGCAGACGCCGAGGAATTCCGCAAGTTAAAGATCCGCCACAAGCTTGCAGATGGAAAACACCAAACCGAGGAGAAAGAGGTCAAACGATCAGTCGGTCTCATGATGATTCGAGGTACGCAAGGCCGATCCAGAGAGAGACGAAACCCAGGCTCGAATACATTCTCTCTGTGTAAGGTTGCGTGGATTTCCCTCTACCTCCCTGGCTCTCCCTGCGGCCTCTCTCTATCTCTCTTTCCGTATAGTGTGTAGGTTTCGCTTTCCTGGAGCGACTCGCGCCGTCTTGTTTCCCCGTGGGCGTTTTCTCGAGGTGGCCTTTCGTTTTTCGCTCTGTGTCCCTCTCTCTTTTCCAGGCGAGAACATTCTGACTTTGACCGCAGAGGCGCCGCCGCCCGCGAAGCCCAAGACGGTGTCGGGCCCCGTGGCCCCCGGAGCCATTCCGGGGCGCGGAGTCCCCGTCGGGCGCGGGGTGTCTCTCGCGCCCGTGGCGCCCGTGGGCCTCGCCGGCCCCGTGCGGGGCGTCGGCGGTCCGGCGCCCCAGCTGGTCGCGGCGCCGCTCGGCCGCGGGGCAGTCCTCGGCGGTCCCAGCATGCCCATGATGCGCCCGCCCATGGGGATGCCGCAGTAAAATCGGGAGAAAAAACGCGACCAAAGACCCAGACAGGAGTGGAGAGTCGAGAGAAGAAAGGGGAGGCCTCCTGATGGGGGGAGTTTCGCCGAGAAAAAGACTCGGGCGAATCCAGGCAGGCGCGACGTTCCACACATCTGTTTGCCTGCGTAGGCGTGTGGAGTTCGACTTCCTCGTGTCTAGAGAGCTCTTTTTCCTTTCCACGTGGATCCTCGAAACATACAGCTGTGGACACAGTGCATATATATATATATATATATATATGTACGTATGTACGTAAATACATGCATGCATGTGTCTTTTTTCGGGTCTCCCTTTTCAAGAACCGCATGGCCAAATGTCTCGCGCCGAGTCCTTTTTTTGTGTCCCCGGTGTGTCGCGCTCCGCAAGGAACGCGATGGCGTGGATTTGCCTTCTCCCGTCTCTCGGCTGCTTGCGCGTTTTCCCCCTGCGAGACTGGGCTGTCTTTTCTCAAGAGTGAGAAAGGAAACTGCGGGCCTGCGCGCCCCCGGTGCGGGAGGCTCGCGGTCTCCGGCCTCAGAAAATCGATTTTCGGACGACGCAGGCGGCTGCCACTCAAGGGAAAAAGTCTCCACGTGTGTTTTCCTCCCCAAAAAACGCGAATGTTCGACTCGCCGCAGAAAGCCAAGAGAGGCTCAAACCCCCACGCGATAAACGCCCAAAATTCGGCGCCTTTCCTCCCACTGTCGAGACGCGCCGCCGTATGCACACACACAGCGTGCCGTAAAAAGACAGAGAAACACATGCATGGAGATGATGCAAGCAGAAAAATCTATCTATATATACGAAGGTATGCATACAGATAAACAGGCCAATACACATATATATATATATATATATATATGATGCCTGCACTTTTGTGTAGTTGTGTATGTAAGTGGGAGTGTGTTCCGAAGGCAATCCTTTGGCGAAAAGTAGCGTTTCTGCCTCAAGAAGCCTCGAATTTCAGACTCGCCTTTTTCTCCAGCACCAGCCCGTCGAGGGCCATTCGCTTCTCGAGGGCGTGAAATTTCACCTCATCGATTCGTCTATTCGCCGTTAAAACGAGAAATACTTGTATGCACATTTAGACGAAAGCCGAAAGTTTGCCCTCGACTGGTGCACTGGCCGCAGGGACGCATCTACCTCTTTTAAATATTCATGCAAATACAGATAAGCAGACTGACGCAGATATATACACAAATACGTATTGACATATATATATGAATCGGCGTAGAGAGACCCGAGTCTTGGCGTCGGCGTAGAGAGACCCGAGTCTTGCCGTCGGCGCAGGTAAAGACGCAAGCCTATGAAACTGCATGCAAATTTATCTGGAGCTTGAATTCTTTCTGGACCGCTCCTCTGTCGTTCGTGGTGAACACACTCGAGGCGCGAACGCGTCGACTGTGGCGCTTCTGTAGAAGGGAGAGAAGAGTGGAGGGGGAAAGGGGGTGGAAAAAAGGACCGAGAAGTCACCTGCATTTGCACGCGTCGCAAGGCGGGGTCTTTTTGTCGTCCTTAACAAGAGAAAAAGGCCGTAGAGTAGGCGAGGTCTGATCTCGGAAAAGCAAGAACGCCTCCCCTCGCGTCGTAGCGTTAAACTCTCCAAAAAGCTGAATCACGCGAGACACTGTGAGCAGAGAGAGAAGGAAACGAAAGGACCGAAAAGACTGAGAGCGAGGACGAAAGACGTGGCAGATGTACAGGCGAGACTCAGAAAAGGAGACGAGGCGAGAAAAGAACGGGGAGCATGAGAATGGCGACACTCCGACCAGGAGAGAGAAGAGCAGTTATCCAAGTAGACACAACGTGAGACGAGAAAACAGGGAAAGCGGCAAGACAAAATTCCACTGTCAACACACACACATACACGCGATCGCTCCTGTCCCCGTCTCTCGTTTCCCTCAGTTCTTTCCCTTAGCTTTTTCCCTCCGTTCTTCTCTTCCCTTCTCATTGCCTCTTCCTTTCTTCTCTGCCTCTTCTCTGGGCGGGCGCGTTTTTCGAGGCGAGACAACAAAGACGTGCACTGCGCTTCAAAGTTCGACGTGAAGAAAGCTTTGCTTTCCGCCTCCCAGCCACCCCCCCTTCTTTTAAGCTGTTGCAACCATGAGGAAGATGAGGACGACGAGCAGCGCAAGAGCCGTGAGGAGGAGACAAACAGTGGATTGCCTCTCGATGATTTTCCGCAGCGTTTCCCTGTTTTTCTCCAGAAGCGTCTGTGCCCGATCGACGTCGTCGTCCAAGTCGCTCAAGAGCTTTCGGTGCACGTCCACTTCGTCGCCGACAGCGTGGCCGATGCTCTTCAGGTTGCTCACCGTCCCCTCGAGAAAACTCAACTGTTCGTCTTGCTCCGCGAGAATGTCTTCTTCTCGCGTCTTCAAAACTCTCGCTCCCCGCGGAACGTCCACGAGGACCTCAGCGGAAGCCTAAAACACCGAAACGGGCGCTTCAGAAAACAGCCGTCTCCTCACTGCTGGAGAAAGCTACACGTGCGAACAGAGACATCCCCCCCTGCATGGGCAGATGTGTGTGCATGCGGTGATCTCTGTGCATCTCTAAAGGTGTCTCCGTTGCTCATTGTGCTCACATGGCTGCATGTAAACGCAAAGCCGATAGGCATGTAGATATGCACGCATGCCGGTGTACGCATGTGGACCGGTCTGTATCGATTCGCGCCAACATGGATGCTTATACATCTACATATACATATATATACAATATACATACATATATATATATAGGTAGATAGGTATATTGATATATATAAAGATATGCATATACATATGCATGTATATATGATTGTATGTGTGTTTGCATGGAGGATCCGGTTCACTGGAGAGAGTGCGTTGTGCCTGTTGTTGATCGTGGAACGTCTCTGCTTGTTGCGAGGGGTTCACGCATCGTAGAGAGAGATTCAGAAAAACACTCTCTTGCCTCCCCTCGACAGACTTTCAGAGACCAGCAGAAACGACACCAAGAGACTGGGCGTGTGTTGTCTTTTCTTCTTGCTGCGCGTCTTGGTCGTTTTCTTGGTTTTTCGAGCGTCCAAATGTTTCCTTACAGCCGAGTCGTAGAAGTCCTCGCCCGTGGAGAACGCGCGAGTGAAGGCGATTTGCAGCTCGGACTTCGCTGCGTGAAGATGCGCGACTTGGTCGCGTCTTTGCCGCCACTCAGCGGGCGACAGATCGCCGCGCCTTTCGGCCTCTGTTGCCTTCAGGGTCCTCTCCAGTTGCTCCACATCCTGCGAAAGGGAAAAGAGGGGAGAGTGCCCGAAAAGAGGGGAATACACTGATGCAGATATCCAGTCCTCTCGCGCTGTGTCTATGGGAACTCGAGAGAGAGGGAGAAAAGGGAGCGGCGGAAAGCAGGGGAGAGGCAGAGAAAGAAGAACCGAACGAGAAGGGTGGCCATCGTGATTAGCCGTCTGAGGAAACAAAGGGAGGGAAGACGAGGAAGCGGAAAAAACGCGGAGGAAGAAGGGGTTTGCAGTGGGAATTTTGCTCGGATGAGGCTGACACGCAGACGGACGCCGAGAAAAGATAGGTCAAGTGGCGAGAGAAAAAAAGGGTGGCTTACCTGACAGAACTGAGAGAATTTCCCCCGAAGCACCGCACTGGAACGTCCTGAAGCTCCAGTGTTTGCTCCGCCTGTTTGTTTCTGGCGCTGTTGAAGAAGCGAAACGATCTCGTCCCTGAGAGCCTCCACCTGCCTTACGTCTCGCTTCCAGAAGTCACTCATCTTCCGAACCGAGAACCCCCCCAAAGGAGAACGAGAGGCGAGGAGACTGAGAAGGGAGATGCCAGCGAAGAAGAGAAGCCGAGAAAGCGAGAAGGAAGAAGGAAGCAGATGTGGAGCGAGGAACGAGCGCCGTGAGGAAAAGAATCCGACGGAGAGGAGGGGGGACGGCCCCCCCCAAGACAGGCACACTCACACGTGCAGGCGGGACGGTCTAGCGGCAGGAAAGGGAAAAACAGAAAAAGGCGAGGAACAAATGAAAGCGAGGGAGAGAAAACACGAATCACGAAAAAGAAGAGAGCAGAAGAGATGCGACAAAGATTACGGGGGCCGGGACGAGAGACGCAAAACAGAAAGGCGGTGAAACGAGGAACGGCTTCGCCAGAGAACGGGAGACGCGGAATCAAGGGTGAAGAAGACAAGCACGAAGACAACTCTTGAAACGAAACAGAGCTGGCGAAACAAAAAACAATTTGTCCTCTGGGTCTGTCACGGATTTCCGGAAACCCCCAGAGCGAAGCCAACTGGCAAGACAAAATCGTCTGAGAGCGGTGTGCAGCGAAACAGCCCGAATCACGTCGGCGCTTGGGGTGTATGTACCCCTGAAAAGAGGCGAGCGAAATTTCCGCTACAACGGAATGCCCGTTTTCTTCGTTCACTCTGCACTCCTGCTAGAGCCAACCGCAAAAGGCGAGAAGACAAGAGCGAGGGCGCGGCGAAGCACGAAAAGCGACGGAGACAGCGCCCCAGTTCGCGGAGAAGAGATCGAACGAAGCCTTTTCTACTGAGGCGTAGCGCGATTTCTGACTCGGCAAACAGGCATTTTCGGACGTTGCCGTCCGGCTTCTCCCAGCCACAAACAAAAAAGGGGCTGTCTCGGCGCGGACAACAAAGGGAGCGACGCGCGAACGGAAACCGGACTCCGAAACTTCCCCTTCTCTGCGACGTTGCACGCGTCAGGCGTCGACGTGTGTCTTCGCCGATCGAAAGCTGGAGCGTCTCAGCGACCGAGACGCCGCGATCTTTGGTCTCCCGTAGTTTTCTGTGCATGCAGCGAGACGGCACACACAATCAGGAGAAAAAACCAGACTCGTGCGCGCGTCACAGTGACGGGGAACCCGCCAAAGCAGCCGGCAGCAAACTTTACACTGGATACGTTTTAATGCTAACTTCGTACAGACCATGGGAGCGAAGATAATCTAATATGCAACTCCGTTCATGGAAATCAAAAGACCTTTCACGCTGCAGCGTGGCTCTGAGTTGAAGCCAAGCTAACTCCACCCAGCGTCTTTCCAGAAAAGAAGCACTGTTCACTTGTCCGAGTTCGCCATGTGGCGTCTCGTGGTGACCGTTTCGCATCTGCGAGAGATCGCCCTCACCTACACTTCTGTATGCGCGCGAAACCGCAGGGAGGCTCGAGGGATGCGCACGGGAACGGGGAAAACGCGCGAAAAGTCTTTGGAGCGAAACACTTTGATTGGAAATCTTTCGAGCAGCTGTCGGCGGAAGACCAGGAGACGGAAGTGCCTTGATGTTCTGGGGTGCAAAACGCGCCAGAGTGATTGACCACGGACCAGAGACGTTCTAGCGTAGTGTCTGCTACGAAAGATGCGTTGGAAAAGTGAATTGAAACAAGTGAAGGCTCGCAAGTCTCGGACAAGGGAGGGGGAGGCTCGGAGCACTGGGAGCTCGGCCTTTTAGAGTCCTCCGCAGCTGTTCAAAAAACCGTTCTGCCTGCTCGGTTCAAAGAAGCGCCTGTCGACAGGTTTGGAGGGAAATTGGTGGGTTCAAGATCGATCCTGCGGCGACGTCAGCGACTCTGTAGAAAGCAGGACGCTGTTTGCATCGGCGCAGGATGTGTATACGCTTGGTCACAAAGATGCAGACAGGACAGTCGACGGGGGGAGGAAAGCGACCGGGATTAGACGCGTCCTGTCTCTAGAGACATTCAGTCCCAATGCGGAAAGGCAAGATCGTGCGCCGTTTTAGGCGAGGGACCAGAGCCGCCCTGAGAGAAAGCCTCTCGGGGGGAAGATGCTTTCTTGAAAAGACGAAGAGAACAAAAAAAACAGTCCCAAGTGACGCTACACCTCGCGAAGAGGAGGACGACAGGCAGACCCAAAAGAATGCCGCTCGTCCACCCCTCCTGGAGTTAAAACCACATCCCGACATGCAACATAAACACCACAAATATATATATATATATATATATGTTGTAGAAACTGATGCACATCCTTCCGTATATATATATATATACGTATATATATACATATATACATATATATATATATATGTATATATATATATATATATATATATATATATGTACGGGTACCGTACCCGTGACACTGTCAGTTGGGAGGCCGAGACTAGGCAATTTCGGGCGGTGAGGAGACAACTGAGAGTGTATGTCCAGGAAACACCTATTATTGAAATAAAGTCTTCCTTCTTTCGTTCACTAGGTCGGAAACTTTTGCTTCCCTGTTCCCTCTTGCGTAAACTTGAGGCACACAGTCCGCCTTCTTCCCGGTCGCTCGGGGATCGCAAAGCTCTCTGCTCGATTTACCGAAAAAAAGACAAAAACGCTTTTCTTTCCCTTTTCTTCGTCTCTCCAAAGCCGATGGCTGCTCGTGCTTTGTATCGGATACCACAGAATCATCGTTCTGTCACTCTCGCGTGTTCTCTGTCTTGTTCTCGGTGTGTCTTGTTCCCGTGTTGTTCGTTTCCTCTCTCTCCCCTCTTCACCTTGCCTCTTGTTCTTAATCTCCCTCTTGTTCTTAGTCTCCCACTTGTCCTTAATCTCTCGTTGTGCTCTCTCCCTCATATTTGTCTTCTTCCGCGCTTTTTCGGTTGTCTTCTGGAAGCTTTCTTCTAGCGCGGGAAGGCGCAGTGTCTCCACTTCAAATGTGCACGCGTTTCCTGCCTTTTCTTTCTCCTCCTCTTGCGAGGTGGACGGACAGAAGGCTGTGAGTTTTCCTTTTAAAAACAGATTTTTGTTGTTGAAGCACGCGTAGCTCTCGGGGTCCCTGCTGAGAGTTTTCTGCCAGGCTTTTGCCTGCATGCCCACAGTTCCCGAATAAAACGGTGTGTCGGTTCCTCCTCTCTCGCGTGCTCTTTGCGCTGCCGCGAGAACGCGCGCGTTGGCGGCGAGCGAGCAAAACACAAGAGCGACGAAATTCTTTTCCTGTCTTCTTCCTCTTTCCCCGCCAAAAGAACTGCGAAGTGGAAAATCTTCGCGTTTCTCGCTTTTTCTCTCGACGAGAGACTGCAAGGAAGACTCTCGTAGGGGGACACGCGCTTTTCTGGCGGCCTTTCTCTCCCGCCTCTCTACCGTTTTTTCCGCCGAGGAAGAGAACGCCGTGAACAAGCGCGAAGACACAAAGACAAAGAAACGGCAAAGAACAAAGAGAGGACAAAGGGAAGACAAAGAGGAAAAGAGAAGCGCGTGAGACAGCCTGGCGTGTATCGAAAAGAGGCGAGGCGTCGGAGCGAGGGAAGAGCCTTTTGACTCTGCGTTCCTCCGAGTTCCACGATTTTTTCACCTCCTTTTTCGTCGGCCTTTCTCTTTACTCGTTACCTCCGTGTCTCGTGCCTTTCTCTCCCTTTCTGTTTCCTTGTCTCTTTCCTCCTTTCCTGCGGGCGTACACACACGCACATACACCTGAGTCTCGCGCCTCTTCCCGGATCAAGGCACTGCTGATCCTTTCGGCTGAGCGTCTGCTTCTTTTTGCCGAGGGATCCCCGGTCTCCCTTCTCCGCGTTTCTCTCTCCACGAGAAAGAGAAAGGTCGTTTTCCCTCGTCTGGAGCTGCTCTGTGAAGTTCCGTGTGTTCCTTGTTTTCTCCCTTGTGTCTCCCTTCCTCTCCGGTTTTGTTTGCTCTCTCCGTCGTTTTTTCGTGTTCTCTCCCTCCTTCCTCTTTCCCCCTTTTCCTTCCCCCTCTTGTTTCCTTCTCTGCCGTTCCCTCTTGCTTCCTTCTCCTTCTTCCGGTCTTTTTTCCTTCTTCCCCCTTTATTTCGTCTCTTTCTTCCCCTCTTTTTCCTCCTCTTCCGTTCGCCTTTGTTTCCGTTCTCTCTTTTCTCCTTCCTCTTTTGGCTTCCAAAAGACAAGATGGATAGTGCAGCTGTCTGGGGGGACGAGGGGGAAGACGTGGCGACGGCCGAGTTGGCCGGTCTCACTGCAGCCGACCTGCGCATGCGCACCTCGATGATCGACAGCGAAGTGCGAATCCTCAAGAGCGAAGTGAATCGCCTGCGCTTCGAACTCCACTCCATGCAGGCAAGCAGACGAAAGAAAAGAAGAAAGAAGAGGGAGAAAAGATGAAAAAACAGAGGGAAAAAACCACGGCAAAGAGGAAGAGGTGAAGGAGGCGAAGGGGGAAGAGAAGAAGGCAGAAGAGGAGACGGCGGAGAACAAGAAGGAAGAGAAGAGAAGGGAGAAAATATCAAGAGCAAGGAAAGAAATAAGAACACAAGGGAAACAGAGAGGAGGATGTTTTTGTTTTCTTGTTTGGGTTTCTTGCTGAACCTGGGTCCAACGAACACCCAAAGAAGCGTTCGAGTCAGAATTTCTGGCCGCATCGGTCTGTGCGGGGTTCTGCGCGAGGTCCGACGCTTTTCGTTTTTGTCCTCTACCTTTCTCTTTCAGGAGCGCATCAAGGATAACCAGGAGAAGATTCGCCTCAACCGCCAACTGCCGTATCTCGTCGCCAACGTTGTGGAGGTGAGACCGCTGAACCCTCCGTTCTGTTTCCTCGCCACTCTCCTGTTTCTCTTATCGCTTTCTCGTTTCTCATCTTTCCCTGGAAGCTCCTCTGCGTCACTATCTCTGTACCCGGCACCGCCTCTCTTCCAAGACGCTGATCTTCTCATACGCACACACAAATATCCATCTCTCTATTTACATATACATATATATATATATATGCATGCATGTATGTATAGATATGCAGCTCTGTTTTCTGTGTCCGTGCGCACTTGCCTCTGTCTCTTCTTCCGCGTCGCTGCATGGCCTTTTCCAGAGGAGCTCTTTTCTTTGCTTCTCGCCTCACTGGCGCACTGTCGATTGACAGCAGACCGAACTCTCTTGATTTCCATGAACGGAGTTACATATTAGAGTATCTTCGCTCCGTTTCCAGGGGGAAGCCGACGCCCCAGCGTTCTCCGCGCCGTGCGGACCTCTCTCAGAGCTGAGATTTTCTCGAGTGTTTTCCAATTGCGATTTCAGCTTTTCGACAGCGAAGAAGCAGACGAAGAAGAAGAAGACGGCGCCGTAGGGGACATCGACGCCCAGAGAAAAGGAAAATGCGTCGTCATCAAAACATCCACTCGACAGGTCCGTTCTCAAACATACGCTGGCACGCACAGATGCGCCAGTCTTTACATATATACGTACGTATAGAAACATATATATGCATATATGTATATACATGTATATGCATATATACTCTTGTATGTACGTGCATATATGTGCGTATATCCATGCAAATACGCATATCGGTGCACACGTGTACGTTCTGTGCAGAGGTGTTAAGTCCGTTTTTCGGACTTCGAGACACGTCGAGATGCATGCACTTTGTTCCGGCTGTCTGCAAGCGCCGAACGCCTTCTTGCACAGCCACATTTCCCTCTCGCGCGAGGTGTATCGATTCTTGGCTGCAAAATTTGCGCCAGCAGGATCTGGAAGCGCGCATTTAAATGTCTCTGTGAGTGTGTTTTGAAAAGTGACGGAGTCTCCTTTTTTGTGGGGTTTCCTGCAGACGATTTTCCTTCCCGTGATCGGCCTCGTGGACCACACGCTGCTTAAGCCGGGCGACCTGGTGAGTGCGTGCGCAGTCCACACTGGTTCAGAGTGCTTTCCCTCCCGCACCTTGCCTTTGCTGCGCTTCTGCATGCGTCTCGTCTTCTCGCGGGTCTTTTTGCGAGCGCGTCTTCTGCGATCGCGCCAGAGTGTCGGCATGGCGACCTTGCATCCGTCTTCTTTTCCGTCTTCTTTCTTCTCTTTCCTCTTCCTTCTTCGGTCTTGCTTTCCTTCCGGCTCTACGAGCCGCGTGGCTTCTCGCTCTCCGCCCCGCGGCGTGCCTTGCGCTGCGTGCCTTGCGCCTCAGTTTCTTTCGCGTTCCGCGCTTTTTCCGCAGGTGGGTGTGAACAAGGACAGTTACTTGGTCCTCGACAAGCTGCCGGCGGAGTACGACAGTCGCGTGAAAGCCATGGAGGTCGACGAGAGACCGCAAGAAGAGTACAACGACGTCGGCGGCCTGGACAAACAAATCCAGGAACTCATCGAGGCAATTGGTGAGAACGGGTTCCCTCTCGTCGCAGGGTGCATGCGCATCGCGCAGAGGAAAAAACCTCTCCAGTGTTTTCGCGATAGCTGCGCTGTCGTCGCGCGTGTCGCCCCTGCTTCTGCCCCGCTGCACGGACACCGTCTCGGTGCTCTTTTCGTCCATGTCTCTTTTTTTCTCTTTTTGTTTATGTCTCGTTTTTTCCTTTTTGTCTCTCTCTTACTACCTCGTTCGCAGTGCTACCGATGACGCACAAGGAGCGATTTGAGAAGATCGGCATTCGGCCTCCAAAGGGTGAGCGACTTTTTTCAATCCTTTTTTTCTTCTTCTCTGCTTGCGGCTTCTTCCTGGCCTCTCTTTCCCGCGACATTCTCTTGGCTTTTCGTGTCTTCGCCTGCTTTCTGTCTCTTCCTCTCTTTCGCCGTCTCTGTCGGTAGCCATGGATGCTTTTCGCGCCCCCGAAACAGTTCACAGGAATCTTCACCTCTCACGCAAATCGTCATAGGCGAAAAATCCGCTGCACTCACACATATACACACATCTATACATACCTACCTGCTTGCCGCACTATATATGCATATGGATATATATATATATATATATGCATGTATGTATGTATGTATGGATGTATGTATGTATGTATATATATATATATATATATATATATATATATATATATATTTGCAAGGAACATATACACATGCAGACATGCAGTGTCTGTTTTCTGCGCTTTCCGAGGCAGAAAAGTCTAATTTTCCTTTTTGAAAACTTTCTTCAGGTGTTCTCATGTATGGCCCCCCGGGAACGGGGAAGACACTCCTCGCTCGTGCATGCGCTGCACAGGTGAGAAGAAGCATGTCGGTTTTGCCTCGCTTTTGCCTCCTCGATTTTGTCTCTTTTGTCCACGCTCCTGTCGTTTCTCGACCCTTTTCTGCTCCACGTGTTCCCACTTCATCGCTTTCGCCCTTGTCTCCGTTTTTCCCCTGCGTCTTTTCTCGGCGGTTCCTCCTAGGGTACCAGCTGCCTCGTTCCCTCTCCTCTCAACGCCTCCCTCGTGCTTCCTCTACCTACGGTCGCCGCGTCCGAGATACCGGCTTTTTTGACGGAGGGCGTGGGAAGTTCTCTGATGAAGAGAAAACACTCTGACGCGCGTTTTCTCTTCATCTGCCCATACACACATTTATATTTATATATTTTTATGTCTTTACATTCACATATGTATATATATGTATATGCATATGTGTGTATATATATACATTTGTAAGTACGCAGTCGCCTCCAGAGAGGAGAGGGATGTGCATCTCTTCTCTCCTTTACTCACATATACACCCATATACACCCATATACACCCATATTACATATGCATTTATGCATATGTATGCATATGCATGTATAGTTAGACGCATTTTTGCAATAGAATTCGCTTCCAGGTAGGGTGGCGCCGTTTGCAGATTTCTCTGCACTGGTGACGCGCGCGCCTTCGTCGCTTTCGCGTTTCTCCTGGCACGAAAGAAGGCGGAGGCTGCAACGCGAGGCGCGTTTCCCAGGGCGTGTGGGCGAGCCGCCAAGACGCCTGTGCTCGCCTCTCTCTGCGGTTGCTGCGCAGACAAAGGCCACGTTCCTGAAGTTGGCGGGCCCCCAGCTGGTACAGATGTTCATCGGCGACGGCGCAAAGATGGTTCGCGACGCATTCGAACTCGCCAAAGAAAAGGCCCCCGCAATCATCTTCATCGGTAAAAAGTCCAAACGGATTTCTTTCTCCACAAACTACATATATATATGTAAATATATCTAGCATGCAAAACGAGAGGGAGGCACGTGGAGACTATATATATATATATAAAATATATATATATATATATATATATGTTATATTGTATATGAGTAGTAGACCTATACGCGTGTGTTGTTTGAATGCGGGAAAGTGACCGCGTTTTTCACAAAAACTCTCGCTCTTCCAGCATTTGGAGTTACACGAGAAAGACACAAAGATGCCTCTCTGTCTATCTTTAGTATCTATATATATATATATATATATATATATGCAGAGATAGGTGTATAAGAGTGAATGCGTGGTACCCCCGTGAGAGTTGCGCGTGTGGTTTCGGTCTTTTTCGCTCGCAGATGAGCTGGATGCGATTGGAACCAAACGGTTCGACAGCGAATTGTCAGGCGACCGCGAAGTGCAGCGCACGATGCTGGAGCTTCTCAACCAGCTAGACGGTTTCAGCAGCGACGACCGCATCAAAGTCCGTCGTCTCTCAGAAAGTTGCCTCTCGCGTTTCCTGCCTTTCTGCACAGGTTTCAAATCTACGCCCGTTCCCTACGTCTATTTCTATATCTCTATATATAGATATATAGCTGTACGCATGCAGTGATGCCTTGTTGCATCACTGTCTGAACGCGTCCACCGGCACTTTACATTTATGAACCTAATCTGATGTGGACGCGTGCATGTCTTTGCGTTGCATAGACGGACGCACGTGTCTGCTGCCGAGTGAACCTGTCTCTGCGTATGTAGATGCATAGGAGTGCACCCATGCGTTTCGTCATGAATTGCTCAGGTGATTGCGGCGACAAACAGACCTGACGTGCTGGACCCAGCGCTTCTCCGCTCAGGGCGCCTCGACAGGAAAATCGAATTGCCACATCCCAACGAAGAAGCGAGAGAACGAATCCTGCAAATCCACGCCAGGAAAATGAACGTCAACAAACAAGGTCCGAACAGAAAATTGCACACATACATCCGTGTGTGTGTGTGTGTGCCTGCTGACAAGTGTCTTGTATGGATCACGTATACCTACACATATATATATGCATATATATATATATATATATACCTAGATAGATAGATAGATCTGTGGAGTGGATCTGGGGGCGCAAGGACGGCGCAGGCTTCTCGCGCGATTTTTTGTGCACGCAAAAACAGAAAAACCGACGTCGCCACGGGCACAGCATTCCGACGCCTGGCGAGGCAGAGGGAAGCCTTTTATCGAGATCAGTTCCAAGGCGGTCCCAGCCCCTGCATCTCTGCACAGACGCCGTGTACACACTGGTGAATGCGTGTTGATTTGTGTGTCCCCGTGCATCCAGAGCGAAAAATATATATATATATATATATATATATATATATATATATATATGCTTATGTGTAGGTAGTTACAAGCATATACGAGCACCTCTGCAATGACAAACGCATACGAGATCTCTTCCATCTATCGTTTGTATGTGTATATAGATGTGTAAATGTGGATGTGTTTTTTGCGGGTTTTAGATGTGAATTTCCGAGAGCTGGCGAGGTCGACAGACGATTTTAACGGTGCCCAGTTGAAGGCAGTTTGCGTGGAAGCAGGGATGGTGGCGCTGCGCCGCGGCGCCACGGAGCTGTGCCACGAAGACTTCGTGGAGGGCGTTGCGCAGGTCCAGGCGAAGAAGAAGTCTTCTCTCAACTATTTCACGTAAATCGCGCGCCCGGCGCGCCGCCGCTCTGGTCGCGCACGTTCCGCAGAACTCGCAGAGCTGTCAGGAGCATGTGGAACCGAGGAGGGAGGAGCGCGGGTTCTCTCGCGAGACGGCGGGGTCTGTGTGTCAACAGTCGCTTTTTCCGCGCGGGAATGCTTTCCCTGTCTCCACCGTTCGGCGCACGGAATGCTGCGTGTGAACGCCACGAAAAAGGTTCTTCAAAGGAGCTGCGCTTCTGTTGCGGCGTCTGTGTGTGCGCCGTCGATGTGTCGCTTTTCTCTCCCAAGAACTTCGGACGCGCCGTGCGCTTGTGAACTTCAGAGGCGCTCCACAACGAGACAGAACAACAGAAACAGCGCGGTTGCCTACGCGACCGAGGCCAGAAAGGTCTAAACACACCAAAATACATGTAAAGGCGAAACAGTCCCAAGGCTTGAAAACAAAGAGGCAAAACCTTCGCGACACACTGCGTCAGCGCCCCGTGGATCTGCATGCGCCGGCGAGTTCTCGTCGCTGAAGGCGCTTCCTACACACTGGCCGATCAGCGCATCACGGCGGTGAATAAGTCGTCGAGCCATGCACACACGCCTGTCTCGTCACGGAAAGTATTTTTTAAACCTTTTGAGAAAAGGATCGCAATCCTTGCTCTCCATACAGATGTGCGTGCGTAGATGCAGTTTGAATTCACGTCCAGATATCTGCGTAGAGCCACGTAGAGAAACCTGTGCACATGTGTGTTGTAGCTCCTCCTCCCCCCCAGCGAGTATGAACCGTATGTTCTAGCATATTCTGCGGAGGTAAAAGCACTGCTATGTACAACCGGTGGTTCGTATATATTTGAAAAACCAGTTGCTTAAAAGAGATCTTTGCATATATATATATATATTCACGTTGGTGGTCTCTGCAGCTCAAAGTTCTGCGTTACATGCGTGTCGTTATACTTCATAAGCAGATCAATCTACACCGTATGCATTTTTGCATTGGTTTCCCGCACTTCTTGTAGACTCACGCGTGCCGTGGAGGTCTCCAAGAGGTCCGTTTGGAGCCTCGGAAAGTTCGCGTTCGGTTTGGTAGGTTCCAACCGATCTAAAATCGCGATATGTGTCACGTGAGGAGGGAGTGTCGAGACTCGTTTGTATGCACCGTTCAATATGCAGTTTCACGGAAAGTCGGCAGCGATCGTTCGCGCCTGTGCCTCGCTTGCGTTTTTCCGCACGCGCGAAAAGACAGCAGGGAAACCTTTTTGCCCCCAGAACTGGAAAAGGAGCGCGCTTCTGTGTACCGGAACTCCTTCAAAACCTGGTTCGAAGTGAGAACTCATACGACGGAAAAGGGTTGACAAGTCTAAAATCGCCGTGAGACACGAGAGGATTCGAGAAGGCGACGCCTGTCCCAGCGAGGCGGCGTGCACACCTCGCCTTTCTCCCGGTTTTTGTGCTCTTTTGCGGCTTTCTCGACGCCAGAGAATCCCCAACGCCTAGTAGTCTCCGTGTTTCTCTTTCCTCCATATGCGAGAGAGTTCGCCTATCTCGTCTTCGAGGAACTGTTCTGCGTTCTGGTGCCTCGCTTCTTCTTGACTTTCTTCACTTTCGTGAAGCGTTTGCGCGCTCTCACGCTGCGCATCTGGGGAGGAAAAGATGGCGTTCGTGAGATCTAAAAAATCTTCTGGAGAGAGTTGCTGCGGACGAAGAGAGGCAAAGTGCTCAGGCAGCGCCGCGGGATGCGGCAAAATCGGCTGCTCAGAAACCACACAAACAAATTCACATCGAAACGCGCGCCTCTCTTCAAAGACACAACTCCATACGTGTTCATGCCTGTACGCTCAAGTCCCACCAAGCACATATATACATACATATATACATATACATATATATATATATATATATGCATATATACATATATATATATATATGCATATATATATATATATATATATACTTACTTATATAAATGCACATGTATGTAGAGAGGTAGTGGTCTAGACTACGTTGATACCTCCAGATGTTTACGTAGGATGGGTGCACGTGCATGTGGAAAGATCGACAAGAGCCGACATCGCGGGAGTGCGGTTGCGGCTCGAAAACAGGGAACAGAACAGACGCAAGGACGAAGAAACTCCCTGTTTGCGAGGGCAAAAGTGAAGCAGAAAACGGGGAAGAGAGAAAAGGAAAGCCGAGGAAAAACACGGGGGTCTGCGGCACCCAGAGCGACATACCTTGAGACTCGACCTCAGCATCTTGCGACGCTGCCCAAAGGCTGCATGCAGAACCTGAAAAGAGAAAGGCAGTTTTATCCATGAGAGAACAGAAGGGAAATTTGGCCAAATGCTTGAAACGAGAAGCTGAAGCGGACGCCTTTCCAGAAGCCGCGAAACCCGTGAACAGCGGATGTAAAGCTTTCCGATTTTACAGCTTCTCTAATGAGTTCAGACTTGTTCGCGACTCACGGAGCTCACCAGCCTCCGAATATATATGTATACACGTATATCGAGAGGAGAGGTACGCAAATACTTTCGCATACGCAAAGTCGCGTGCATACACATATACCTACACATGCGCATTCGAATGGACGTCAGTATGTCTCTGCTTTTTTTGCATATGGAGCCACGCGCATCTTAACGTGGTTGACTATATCTGTGAAAGGGATAACGCCACGGAGAAGCTGTCAGGTTGCCTGTGGTTGGACTGCGTTTTTCGCATTTCCCACGTCACGCAAACGCTGGACACTGCCCCGAGCCGGGGTTTGAAGAATCGTTCCTTAAAAATCCTTCGAACGAGCATTCCACGAAAGACGCAAAACAGCGTTCCGGGGCGTACAGTCCGAAACTGATGCGGATCCGCGCCGCGAAGAATCTCCCTCAGAGAGGCTTGTCGAAAGGCGATGTGCACCAAGGCGGCGTCGACCTGACGCGAAAAAAAACCAGAAAGTGCCTCAAGTGAACTGTCTAGATAGTCAAGGCGCGCACGCGCACGAAACGGCCACAGTCGTGTCGCGTCTCCCCCGTTCCGGCTTTTCAACGTTTTTTTGCCCGAATGTGTCTGCGTGGCTGAAGCGCGGTTTCGAAAGGGCTCTTTGAAGTCCGCCGGCGTCGGGCAACTTGGACGACTGGCGAAGTGCTGCGTCGCCTTCGAATCTTTACACTTTCCACCGAGAGAGTCGCGAAACCTGCGGCCTCGAGTTGAGCGTTCCCGCGCGAGAGCCTTACCTTTGGGACCGGATAGAAGACGGAACTAGGAAGTTTCTTGACGATGCGGCACGAGCCGTACAGAGCAAACACCACGCTCAGCCGGCTGTACTGTCTCTCTCCTGGGCGTGCGGTTAGTCTCTGGAGAAACGGACGCAGAACCGGGATTTCGAGAGACGCGTTTGTGAAGAACGCGGTCGGGCTCCCCATACGTCCACAACCCGCGGAAGACGCCGGAGGCGTGTCTCGACGAGTCGACGGCAGTGCGAGAAGGCCTTTTCTAAAAATCCTTTCCGCGCTTTTCTCTGGAAAGGCGAAAACGGAGGCTCGCTTTCCACACGTCGACGCGGTGGAAACCTAAACTTCGCTTCTTCGGCGTTTCGCCGCAACGATTCAGTCCTCCACGACACCGGTTTTCGCTCGGAGGCTCGTGGTCTAGAAACCATGCACGTTTGAACATTTCAACACACTTTCTAAAAACGACTCTGAATGAGCAGTTCTACCTAGGCTTCCTGGAGTACCAGCAAGTCAGAGATCAGTTCTTAAGATGAATGAAATCTGTTTGAGAGACAACGCGAGCTCCACTGCTCCCAGGAAAAAAAGCTTCGGTCACTACAGCGCGGCCGAAAGCATCGCCCGAAGCCTTGCGCGGGTGTCTTGCCTCCGAATCGGTGGAACCTTTTCGGCAGAAGAGCATCGGCTCTTCTGCAACCGCAAACTCATGCTGAGCACCAAACCACGCGCGCTCCTCAGCGCGTTCGTGGGGCGTTCTCGGGACCTCGAAACGGTATCACCTTCTTTCCTCTTCAGAACGGTACCACCTTCTTTCCTCTTTCTCTCAATAAGATGTGAACTCAAGCCTGTTTTACCTCGGCCATTTCCCACTGAATCGTCACGAGAGCCTGGTTGATGAAGCGCCAGCTGTCGAGGAGGCAAAACAGGAGCTGTAAAAAAAAGGGGAGCGCGCCGAAAGAGGGCGCGAAAAATTGCTCAGAAAAAAGGAGCACCGCGAGACAGACGCAAACAGACCCGCTCGGGCGACACCAGAGGCAGGAGGGACGACACCCGAAAGCGAAGGCAGGTAAAGGAAAGGCGTAGGAATGAGAGAGAGAATTTGCAGAAAGGATCGACGAAAGTGAAGAGCACCGCGCCCCATGGAGATACCTTTTCTCTGTGTTACTCGTCTCACCACCCTTCTCTGCTTTTCCTCTTCCCCCTTTTTTCGAACCGCTTTCTGAATTCCGCGCGACAGACGCTTTACCTGGCTAGTGAGGTAAAACGGCAAATTCCCCGCAATCGAGAGGCGAGTTCCACGCTCCCGGGCCAGGTCCGGCCACGCGACCTGCACATCACCGAGTTGGAGAGATCGGAACTTTTGAAATCGATCGAAGGAAATCGCACACCACGTCACCGTTTTAGAAGACGGCGTCGAGCAGGACCAGGAACGCTCAACGCAGGGTGTTTTGGGTTCAAAAATCTAGCGGAGACACGGAGACGGCGCTTACATCCGTCGCCTATCGGCCAAGCCAGAGACGGCAGTACGGAAAGGACCGCGGACCGCCGTGGGCGACATGCACTCGGCGCAGCGAGACGCGCAAACCTCTCTCCGGTTCGTGGGCGTTTCCACGTGCGGCAAAGCAACGCTGGGCCTTTCCACGACAGAAAACGATGACTTCCAGGTGTCGAGAGAGAGGGAGGGACACGCAGAGAGCAAGAGACTCGCAGGCGCGTCTTTCGCTTGAAGAGAAGAAAACTGAGGGATGCCCGAGGAACCCCAATCTGGCCGGCGCTCTTCTCAAGACCGGAAGACCAGTGGGGAGTCCCGTGTCAAGTTGATCGAGGAGAGAAGCCGCGGGGAGAACTCGCGAAATCCAGTCAAGGAGGCGCACAAGGCGCAGGGGCGACCGAGTGAGGTGGAAGGCCAAAGAAGAGGAAAGACACGGAAGAAAGTACCTGCAAGACGTCGCCGTGGATGATTTTTAGAGTCGGCAAACGGCGTGAGAGGAGAGACACCGCGCGCGGGTCTGTCTCGATGGCTGCATCAATCAACCGGGAAACCGCATCGCTCCTGAAGACGTCCCACACTGCACATCTGGGCGCAGTCCACTACCGAGATGAATGCATTTACGCCTGGCGCCAGAAATGCATGCACATAGGTGTATATGCATGTGTGTATGTGCACGCGTGTATGTGCACGCGTGTATATGCATGAGTGTATATGCATGAGTGTATATGCATGAGTCTATATGCACGCGTGTATGTGCATGTGTGTATATGCATGAGTGTATATGCATGAGTGTATATGCACGCGTGTATGTGCATGTGTGTATATGCATGAGTGTATGTGCATGAGTGTATGTGCATGAGTGTATATGCATGAGTGTATATGCATGAGTGTATATACATGAGTGTATGTGCATGAGTGTATATGCATGAGTGTATATGCATGAGTGTATATGCATGAGAGTATATGCATGAGTGTATATGCATGAGTGTATATGCACGCGTGTATGTGCACGCGTGTATATGCATGAGTGTATATGCATGAGTGTATATGCATGAGTGTATATGCACGCGTGTATGTGCATGTGTGTATATGCATGAGTGTATGTGCATGAGTGTATATGCATGAGTGTATATGCATGTGTGTATGTGCACGCGTGTATATGCATGAGTGTATATGCATGAGTGTATATGCATGTGTGTATATGCATGAGTGTATATGCATGAGTGTATATGCATGAGTGTATATGCATGAGTGTATATGCATGAGTGTATATGCATGTGTGTATATGCATGAGTGTATATGCATGAGTGTATATGCATGAGTGTATATGCATGAGTGTATATGCATGTGTGTATATGCATGAGTGTATATGCATGAGTGTATATGCATGAGTGTATATGCATGAGTGTATATGCATGAGTGTATATGCATGAGTGTATATGCATGAGTGTATATGCATGAGTGTATATGCACGCGTGTATGTGCATGAGTGTATATGCATGAGTGTATATGCATGAGTGTATATGCATGAGTGTATATGCATGAGTGTATATGCATGAGTGTATATGCACGCGTGTATGTGCATGAGTGTATATGCATGAGTGTATATGCATGAGTGTATATGCATGAGTGTATATGCATGAGTGTATATGCATGAGTGTATATGCATGTGTGTATGTGCACGCGTGTATGTGCATGTGTGTATATGCATGAGTGTATATGCATGAGTGTATATGCATGAGTGTATATGCATGAGTGTATATGCATGAGTGTATATGCATGAGTGTATATGCATGAGTGTATATGCACGCGTGTATGTGCATGAGTGTATATGCATGAGTGTATATGCATGAGTGTATATGCATGAGTGTATATGCATGAGTGTATATGCATGAGTGTATATGCACGCGTGTATGTGCATGAGTGTATATGCATGAGTGTATATGCATGAGTGTATATGCATCAGTGTATATGCATGAGTGTATATGCATGTGTGTATATGCATGTGTGTATGTGCACGCGTGTATGTGCATGTGTGTATATGCATGAGTGTATATGCATGAGTGTATATGCATGAGTGTATATGCATGAGTGTATGTGCATGAGTGTATATGCATGAGTGTATATGCATGAGTGTATATGCATGTGTGTATATGCATGAGTGTATATGCATGAGTGTATATGCATGAGTGTATATGCATGAGTGTATATGCATGAGTGTATATGCATGTGTGTATATGCATGAGTGTATATGCATGAGTGTATATGCATGAGTGTATATGCATGAGTGTATATGCATGTGTGTATATGCATGAGTGTATATGCATGAGTGTATATGCATGAGTGTATATGCATGAGTGTATATGCATGAGTGTATATGCATGAGTGTATATGCATGAGTGTATATGCATGAGTGTATATGCACGCGTGTATGTGCATGAGTGTATATGCATGAGTGTATATGCATGAGTGTATATGCATGAGTGTATATGCATGAGTGTATATGCATGAGTGTATATGCATGCGTGTATGTGCATGAGTGTATATGCATGAGTGTATATGCATGAGTGTATATGCATGAGTGTATATGCATGAGTGTATATGCATGAGTGTATATGCATGTGTGTATGTGCACGCGTGTATGTGCATGTGTGTATATGCATGAGTGTATATGCATGAGTGTATATGCATGAGTGTATATGCATGAGTGTATATGCATGAGTGTATATGCATGAGTGTATATGCATGAGTGTATATGCACGCGTGTATGTGCATGAGTGTATATGCATGAGTGTATATGCATGAGTGTATATGCATGAGTGTATATGCATGAGTGTATATGCATGAGTGTATATGCACGCGTGTATGTGCATGAGTGTATATGCATGAGTGTATATGCATGAGTGTATATGCATCAGTGTATATGCATGAGTGTATATGCATGTGTGTATATGCATGTGTGTATGTGCACGCGTGTATGTGCATGTGTGTATATGCATGAGTGTATATGCATGAGTGTATATGCATGAGTGTATATGCATGAGTGTATATGCATGAGTGTATATGCATGAGTGTATATGCATGAGTGTATATGCATGAGTGTATATGCATG
>NC_018398.1:0-66532 GCF_000208865.1 Neospora caninum Liverpool | reverse complement strand
CTGCATGAGTGTATATGCATGAGTGTATATGCATGAGTGTATATGCATGAGTGTATATGCATGAGTGTATATGCATGAGTGTATATGCACGCGTGTATGTGCATGAGTGTATATGCATGAGTGTATATGCATGAGTGTATATGCATGAGTGTATATGCATGAGTGTATATGCATGTGTGTATATGCATGTGTGTATGTGCACGCGTGTATGTGCATGTGTGTATATGCATGAGTGTATATGCATGAGTGTATATGCATGAGTGTATATGCATGAGTGTATATGCATGAGTGTATATGCATGAGTGTATATGCATGAGTGTATATGCATGAGTGTATATGCATGAGTGTATATGCACGCGTGTATGTGCATGAGTGTATATGCATGAGTGTATATGCATGAGTGTATATGCATGAGTGTATATGCATGAGTGTATATGCATGAGTGTATATGCACGCGTGTATGTGCATGAGTGTATATGCATGAGTGTATATGCATGAGTGTATATGCATCAGTGTATATGCATGAGTGTATATGCATGTGTGTATATGCATGTGTGTATGTGCACGCGTGTATGTGCATGTGTGTATATGCATGAGTGTATATGCATGAGTGTATATGCATGAGTGTATATGCATGAGTGTATATGCATGAGTGTATATGCATGAGTGTATATGCATGAGTGTATATGCATGAGTGTATATGCACGCGTGTATGTGCATGAGTGTATATGCATGAGTGTATATGCATGAGTGTATATGCATGAGTGTATATGCATGAGTGTATATGCACGCGTGTATGTGCATGAGTGTATATGCATGAGTGTATATGCATGAGTGTATATGCATGAGTGTATATGCATGAGTGTATATGCATGTGTGTATATGCATGTGTGTATGTGCACGCGTGTATGTGCATGTGTGTATGTGCACCTGCAGACAGTCAAGGCAGGGGTGTACATCGACAGAGAGCGACGCCTCTGCAGTTGCCACAGATCCCCTTCGCGAGCCTTCGGAGCTCGCTCTTTGCCTCCACGCGCACAGAGACCTTTTGCTATGGTGCTCTCTGACCTACCCACGTTCCTACACATTTGACTGCATATCCACAAATATTTAGCTCATTGTTCATATATATGACTACTTACATATAGGGGTATATATGTGTAGAAACAAAGAAATATGCACACGAAAGCGTGTAGGTCCACTTGGACACCCGTCGGATGGGTCTCGAAGCTTCCGGGGAAAATGCATGCGGATCGAGAGAAGGCATCTGCGCACGCTTCATAGGTGCGGGAACGACCGGCACTCAGGCGACATCGCAGCTGGTCCTCCTGACCTCTCGTCCCGAGGTCGGCGTGGCGTGAAACAACGCTAGAAGGGAACGCAAACATCTTTGCATGCACATGCGTGTCTCGTGATCCGCAGCTGCGGCCGTGACTCACCTGCCATCCGGGGAAACTTTGGCAGAAGGAATCTGGTGATCGCGCCTGTCCCCGGGCCGACTTCGACGACGCCCACGCCTTGAGGCGACGCGTCCTCGAGGGTCGCCGCAATCAGTCGGCTTATATTCGGGTCAGCCAGGAAGTTCTGGCCGAGAGACTGCTTCGGCCTGTGAAAAAAGACAAGAGTCAGAAGGAAAGCTCTGTGGGGGCAGGAAGGCGAGAGGACACGAGGCAGTGTATCTTCGCGACTCAGTGGTGCGACTCGGGCGTCGCGGAAAGCGGTTGACATCCTCCGAAGCCAAGGGGAAGAGAAAGCGAGGGGACCGCGGAGCTGTGCCTGTGTAGACGGCCGTGAGCGCGATGGCTCGGGAAGCGACGCGTCTCACGCGGCGTCGACAGGTCCAGAGATACACACGCGTCGGACACTGAAAGGTGGAGAGAGGGCTAGGAAAACGATTATTCCAAGAGAGGTACCAACACCCAACAAGCGCAAGGCAGAGAGAGGCCGAGTAGCGGCCGAGCCCCGCCGTGTGCACAAGGCACGCCTACACACGGACCACGCATACATCACTCCTTGGGAATCTTTACAACGGTCAGCGTCGACGCAGGATGCTTCGGTTGCTCGACAGAAGGCCGCGTTTCCACAGCTAGAAAGGTGAGAGAGTCGACCACTAGTGCACATCAGGGAACCGGCGAAGCAAACGAAAGAATGACAGGAAACGCTGACTTGAACTCTCCCGAGGGGAGACTCGCCGTGGGAGAGGCCGCCGGCAGAGATCGTCGTGCTTCCTCGTCGGTTCCCGCTCCTCCGCCTGGTCTTTCTCGCTCTTTTTCGTGCATCCACGCTGCCCCGATCTCCACCGTCGCTCCTTTTGGACTGTGCGCGAGAGCCCCTTCCTCGCGCGAGTCTGAGGTCGCCGAGCCTGGCTCTCCGCCTCGCGTTGCCGCGTCCCGCGCCGTTTCTCTCCGCAGTTTTTTCCAGAGCTTCTTCTCGCGCAGGACGCGCTTCTCTTCTTCCTTCTGCTCGGCGACCGCCGCATAGGATGGCGGGCGAAGCGTCGGCGGCGTTCGCTTCATCCTCTCGGCGCGGATGCGAAGGCGCCAGGGCGGGAGCGACGGCCGCCGCTCCCCTGCCTCGCCTGCGCCGGCCACATCGCGCGTCTCCTCTGGCAAGGGAAACACGGCGACCGCTCCGATCCCCTTTACAGGAACGAGCGGGCCCAGAGGGCGTCCCGCCTCGGTGTCGCCCGAGGCCGCTGTGTCCCCAGCGACGCCAGCATCTGGAGACACCAAGTGAGATAACAGAGAAGAAGAGGAAGAAGAAGGGGGAGAAGAGGAAGAAGGAGGAGAAGAACGAGGAGAAGAAGAAGAGGGAGAAGAAGAAGAAGGGGGAGAAGAAGAAGGAGGAGAAGAAGAAGAGGGAGAAGAAGAAGAAGGGGGAGAAGAGGAAGAAGGAGAAGAAGAAGGAGAAGAAGGAGAAGAAGAAAAAGAAGAGGAAGAATAAGAAGGGGGAGAAGAAGAGGAAGAAGAAGAAGGGGGAGAAGAAGAAGAGGGAGAAGAAGAGGAAGACGAGGATGGAAGAGTGGGTAGGGGAGGAGACGTGCCTGGGGATGCGGAACGTGGCGGGGAGTCTTCTTCCTCGCGGTTGACGCGCGTCTCCTCGAAAAATCGGCGAACACACTCTTCTTCTTGGTGTTTCATCTGCTCGAGAGTCGACAAGTACTCCTGAAAGGACTCCTCTTGACCGCGCAGCTCTTCTTTTTTCCACGTGATCAACTGTTTCTCCATGAGAGCCACGTGCCGCGCCAGCTTCTCGCGGACGACCTGGCGACTCGCCTCCTCATCTGCGTTCGCCCCGTCGTTTTGCTCTAACGCGTTCCTATTTTCTTGGCACATGCGGATCAACTCTTCCTCCTCGTCTGCTCTTACTTTCCGCCACTTCTCCCTCTCGGCTTTGTCTCTGCGCAGGTCTCTCACCCCCCACACGGGCCCCTGGCTTCTCTCTCTTTTCGCTCCTCCATCGACTCCAACTCTCTGGATTCCAACTCTTCGCTCGACTCTGTCTCCTCGGTCTTCTTCGCCGGAGTGTCCTCTTTGCATGCGAAGGGAGACGCCAGGGCGGCGAGCCTGGAGAAAGCGTGAACGGCCCCAGGGAGTTTTTCCCCGGTTTGCATGCGCGCGTCGCTCTTCGCGTTCCTCCTCCTCGCTGCGCCGTCGCGGGGCCTTCCTTGGCTGCTGCGCGGCCAGGCGCGCTCGAACTGCAGAAATCTCCGCCTCGGACGGTTTGCAGGCACGCCCGGTCTGCGCGCAGAGAGTGGACCGAGAGCGGAGTCGGGAAGAAGGCCGCGCATGAAAACAGAAGCGAGGAGGGGCGAGAGAGGGAAGGGAGACGAAGCCCAGTGACGAGTGGATGGCGGCCGCTCGCGGAACCGGTCGCCAGGAGCGTTCGAAAAGCGGGTTCTTGACAGAAGCAAAAGTGAACCAAGAGTGACCGAGAGGGGACGGGGGAACTGGAGAGCGAGAAGACGCACGGTGGACGGAGACACAGGAGGAGAGAGAAGACTGGTAAAACAGGACACAGTGCACGCACCAGGCGAGGAACGTCGCGCGGAGCCTGGCGGCCCGAAGGCGACACGCGGCAGAGTTCGGAGGCCGGACAGAGTCCATCTTCACTTTTGGCGTTCGAGGACGGAGCTCGCTCTAGGAGCCCCCGGACGAAGAGGCGTCATTTCACGAGGAGAAGTTCCTGAGCGCGCCGCGCGAAGGCCGACGCGTGCAGCCCGCGGCGAGATACCCGCGGAAGCGGATCGACAGAAGCGGGAGAGACGCTTCGACGTTTGCAAGACAAATGGAATTCGGTAGTGTGTGACAAGGGGACGAAAGCAAAGGCGAGAGGAAATCGTAGCCACGAAAATCCCAAAGGCCGAGAGCCCGTCGAGACGCGTCGCCGAGTTTGTCTTGAGCTGTCCAGACACTCGACGCCAGCGAGGGAGTTCCCAAAGGGGGGGGGGAGCCCGCGCTTTTCTCCAGCGAAAACACGTTGAAGAGCCGTTTTCACAGACGAAACGGGATGCGTGACCAGCACGCAGAGGCGTAAGAGACTTTCTGCAGGCTCTTTGTCGAAAACAGCCGCCGAATTTCTTCCGGTGTGCGCATCTACGTCGCTACGACTCGTCGAGATGCGCGCGCGCGCGCATGCTGCGTGCATGCCATGAATCAAATGCGAGAAATCGAGCACACTCTCCAGAGGATTTCCGATGCATCCACACGGCCGGAACAAAACGCGTTCTCATCTCTGACAGGGACACGCGAAAGCCTGTCACAAGGCCGCAGAGGTCGAGCCGAGTCTCGGCATTCGCCACGAGCGGACTTGCGCATGGATATATTCACGTTTTTCGCAGGTGTACATGTGGAGCGATGGGAACACAAGCATCTGTATTTGTGTGGTCATAGAGGTTAGAGCAGCTAGTGGAGAATCCGGGCCAAACATCTGACGTGTGGAACCGCGGATGCTGGCTGCAAGAGCCGCCAGTTCGTTTCCCGGACTCTCAGCAACGTCTCGGCTGTTGGGCACTTTGGACCGTCCTTTTGCTCACGCGAGACCAGCCGCCTGTTATAAATCGTGTCGAAAAACGCAAAGGCCTAGGACTTAATCGAGAAGTGGGCTCTACTCGTGCGACTGAAAACGGAGTCACGCTGAGCAAGTCGGCTCGACGAAGGCTGTGAACAACGATGAGTCTAAACCATGTTTAGCCGGAAGGATTTGTCTGGGAAGGTACGGAGGCGGATGAGCTCTCCACATGGAACTAAGCGCGGAGCTCTCTGTCGGTTCGCCACGACGATTCCACGAAGTCTGCGTCTTCAGTGCCAATTCCCGTTTTCAGCCTCGCCACAGCCACCACCGATTGCTCTCTGGACAGCTTTTCAGCGGAAGAAAACGTAGAATACGGTGTCGCTCCTCCGAACACGCCGTCAGTGCAGTGTCTAGACCCCAGAGAGTGGGGAATCTGCGAGTTCGCCATCCTGAAGGAACAACCATTTGTCGTTCTCACGGGGCGTGGCCGACACGATTACACGGCAAAGATAGAACCCAGAGCACGCTCCCCTTTCACGTGTGGAGCGTCTTTCTTGTCTCGCCTGTGCCAACCTGCAGTTTTTTTGGAGACCGGAAAATCCGTGGGACATGCCGAGCCCGAACCTTCCGTCCGCAGAAATCGATCTCCTATCGACATCCGAAAGGGGGGGGGGAGGGGGGGGGGGGAGGGCGGGATCAGCCTGCTTGGCTGCGGTCGGCTCTGCTCTGAAACGAGTCGGAAAGAAGTTCCCGACAGGAGAGGAGGGTTTTTTCTTACGTGTCGGAAGCAACTGACACACGCGGAACTCGAGGTTCTGCCTCGTCTCCTGCCGATCGCCAGGGCAATCGCGGCGCATGTGTCCCTGTGCGCGAGGCAACACCCCCGCAGTCGATAAAGCCCCATCGTTTTTCAGAGGCGGAAAGACTCGAATGCCTTCTAGGAAACGAGTGACTGCAACGCAAAATGCTGCCGCTCAAACTGGCGAGCGAAACGGCCTCGGTGTGTGGCGCACTCTATGAGAAAACGCTGAGTCGGTGCCGAGGTGAGAATCTCTCCACTGACGCACGAACCGGGTTATTGTGTGTCCGAAGCTTCTCTCGCTCAAAAAACTCCACTCGAATCGCAGACCTGTCCACACAGGCAAAGAACTGTGTTCGTGATGCTCCCCGAGTCTACCAGATAGGAGCGAATGCGTTTCAGGAGACGGAGACGAAAGAAATCGCCTCAGCAGTGGAAACGTAGAAACAAACGGACTGGACCGGTCGGGCTGCATTAACCACATGCCTACAGAGCAGGTGTGAGGTCATGAAGCGTGGACACCTTCCGGGGTTTCGAAAACGTCCAACAAGCTACCACTTTGGAACTGTAAGACGGACGACAGACGAAGTCGCAAACTTCGCGTCAAAATGAAAGCACGCTGACTCGTAGATCACTGCTGAGGGTTTCTCTGGCCACGACGCTGTTCGAACACGCGCTGGATCTTCTCCGCTTCCTGCGAGGTACAACGCACCACAGTGAACCCCGAAACGGCGTGAAACGGAGCGTCCCGTGCCAAGCGAATCTCAGTTCTCGACACACGCGAACACGCAGAGTCACGAGCGTGTGGATGAGGTTATTATGCTTGTTTTTTTGACCTCACAAGCAGTCGTTCTCGCGACACTTTTCCCAGTTACCCTTCTCAACACCTACGTTTGTGCACAGAAGATACATCTCCATAGAACCTCCACAGAAGCCAGGAACCTTGGAACACACCGACCGTCTGGTCCCAAAGATCGGTTACCAGGTTTGCGCCTGGTGACACACTGGGGCATATCTGTATCCATTCCTGTCACTGCCCGCGCTTTGCGCTCTCTCCCGTTCTGAGGCGGCACGCTTGCTTTAAAAGAAACGCACGAGGTGGCTGCCTATTCTGTGCACCACAAAGGTGGGACCCGGCGCGCCGTGTGTGATCTCTACAGTGTCAGGCGAGCTGCGCACCCGCGAAAAAACAGGATCTGGGAGTGCGCATTCGCGCGGCTTCCTAGAGGTGAGGCGTCTGACCTCTTGCGGGGAAAGTTTCTTGAGCAGCAGCAACACTTCAGCGCGTTCTGCCTCGTCCACGACCGCTTCGCCGAGCTCGACGACGGCGCCCAGAAGCTGTTGCATGCGCCCTGAAGTCGCGCCGTTCTCCCCAGCGGTTTCTTGAATCACCCAGCGAAGGGGGAGAAGGTGAATGAAGGCGCCGAGCAGCACCAGCTGCTGCGAGGACGGCAGAATCGGAAGCAGTGGTTTGATGCGATCCACGAAGATCTCCTGAAGAAATGGAAAGGAACCGGTCTCCACAAATCCCCATTCAGCTGCGCACAGACTCCGAGAGGACCAACTCATCCGACCGGCTACGGCAGGATACCCTCTCCAGGAGACGCGGCGGCGAGGCGGGGCCGCGCACGCGAGATCGCAGCAACGCGAAGGCTCGGTGGATTACCTGCATGCAAATGTGGAGGAGAAGAGAGTCGCTGAGAATGTCTACCAGGCACGTACAGCACCCTGCGACTTTGAGTGCGCGGTGGAGGAACAGCTCAACGACCTCCTTGGCGGCCATTGCCTCTTCCTGGGTAGTCACTTCGCCGCCGCTTTTGCTCGCGGTTCCGGGGCCTTGATCAGAGAGCGAAACGCCGGGATCCGCGACAACCTGCTTGACGAATTCGACTGGCAAAAGAGCCGAGAGTTGCACCATGACAAAGGCCACGAAGTCCTGGAGCACTTTCTGTGTCGGCATCGGCACACGCGCACAAGAGAGAATGCGCCAATCGGGGAAAGGCCTAAAGAGGAGACTCTCCTCGCGACGGAGATCCAGAATCTCGCACCCACCGTTCGTGCGTGCCTTCGAGGGTGAATCCACCGCAAACGAAGAGACGAATTTACGAGGACACATCCCAAAAAGGATAGGCACTTAGACCACGACATCCCAAAAGAAGGATACGCATTTGCAAGGAGTGCGGACGTGGCGATGACCTCCCGAAGCAGTTTTTCAACACAAGACCACGTGCGAGACGGCGCGTGTGCCTAGCGAAGAGAAGAGACACGAGCGAGAGACCGAGAAGCCGACAGCCTATCCTCTCGAAAGGGACGCGTAGGTGCGAGCATGCAGTCAGGAGAGAAGATCGAAACAGTCTGGTTCTCGGGAAGCGGTCGCTGCAGTGTGTTTTCTGCGCGGTCTCGTGGGTTTTCTCGTCAGAGTTGGAACTCACGCAAGCCCCAGACAAACGAGAAGAGACTGCAACACTGGAGTGGCCGTTCCCCACAGAAAGAGGAAACGGTGGCTGGCGTCTCAAGTGCATCGCGAGCGCAAAACAATTGGAGACTACGCCGAAAGCAGGTAAGACTAGAACAAGTGCTTTGCGTGAGTACCGTGAGGTGCGGCAGCGAGTTCTCATCTCTGAAGAGTAACAGCTCTCCGAGAAGTTGCGCAGCCCGGTTAACCGAGGTGAAGGACGTGATGTCTGTACACTTGAGCGCCGCTGCAACTCGCGGCACGACGCACAGCTTCACGACCTCGGACATCACGGCGCTCGGATCAGACGTATCTGCAGGGTTCTCGCTCCCGTCTTTGCTCCCCTTTGCCGTCTTGCTCTGCAACCGACATCATCGACAGATGCGCGACACGGCCAACGGCTCTTCCACAGGTGCACAGGCGCGCGCCTTTCTGTCGCGCCTTTCTGTCGCGCCTTTCTGTCGCGCCGACATCTCTGTTTCCTGTCCCAGCCGCTGTGTCAAGGCCCCTCGCGTTCCTCGTCCGTCGCACACCCCCTCGCGTTTGCTCCAAAAAGACAGAGCCCCGAGAAGGCGTCACCCGGAGAGAAGCCCGAGAGTCGCAAGTGTGCACGCCACACACACACAAATGCGCACTCGAGCGCGGGGTATACCAGCCCTCTCGCTCTCTCTCCAGTGTCTCTAAGTTGTCCAGTTCTGTCCCCGGCGCGCTTCGAGGCTCACCTCCTTGGCCGGCGCGTCTTGCGCCGCGTTCAGTTCGTCCATCTTGTCGATGAACAGTCCGAGTTCTAGAAACCAGTCAAAGTTCTCGAGGGAGGCCTCGCAGACCCAGGACGGCGCCTTGTCTCCGCCCTTGGCTTCGCCCGCGGAAGCCGCGATCGCCATCGGGCTCCACCACAGCAGCTGCCACCGGACCTGCGTCTTGATCATGTCTGGGACTTGCTCGAGGATCCGGAGTCGCGCGAACTCGGCGCGACACCACTTTTTCATTTTCTCGGCCTCCTCCAGAATCGACGCGACCGAGACGAACGCGTCTGCGACATCCTCCATGACCTCGCGGGCTGCGGCGCTGAACTTGCTCCGGTCCTTCTTCAGCCGGTGCACATCCTCTTCGTCGTCTTCACTCGTCTCCCACCCCTCCGCGAGCGTCTCCCCAAGGACCCGCCAGAGGCTCTCGCTCCCGATCGGCCCCACAGCCGCAGTCCCTCGGTCTGGATTCGCGTCTCCGGACGAACGCGCGGCTGCCTCGCGGATCCGACGCACCGCGCCGGCGAAATCGGGACTCGCAGCCGATCCGTCCTGGACGGCTGCGGCCGCCCGCGCCTGCCGCCGCGCGAGGCGCCGCGCACGGCGCGCCTTCGTCCGGTCGCTGCGCTGCAGCTTCTGCGTGTACTTCCGGCTCCGCCCGAACTCGTCGACGTCTTCGGAGTCGCTCTCGCTGGAACTCTCCGAGTCCGCGGACCCGCCTCTCCGCGCCCTCCGGAACGCGCGGCGCAAGTCCTCGAACTCGAGCACGCGGCGCTCGACCTTCCTGTCCGCGACTTCTCTCTCCATCTCCTCAATCGTCTCTTGCGCCTGCTGCACGGCGCCTTCCTTGGCGAGGATGAAGCCTGCCAGGTCTTCGACGAAAATCAGAAAGTCTTGCAAGTCGTCGAGACGCTTCCCGACGGCCAGCTGCCGAACCTCGAGCACCCGGAGCTCGTCGGCCGCTCCGGCGCGCTGTCGGCGCCGCTCTTCCTTCTGCGCTTCCTCGGCCTCTTCCAACTGACGCAGTTGCTGACTCTCCTCTTTCAGCCATTCCAGCGCGGCGCGCGCCTGCGCGTCTGCGCCCTCGGCGCCCCACACTTCTGTCAGCCACGCCGCACTCGTCGGCGCCTCAATCAGGCTCGCCCCGGCCCCATCGGCCCCGCCGGGACTGTCGGAGCCCAACGCGGTCGCCGGCGGCGGAGACACGACGCCCGACACGTCTGCCTCGCGAGGCGCGTCCGGCTCGTGGGGATTGGACAGCTGTTTGAGGAGGCGCTGCTGATGCTGATGTTGTTGCAGCAGGAACAGCTGCTGCTCCAGCGCCTCCGTGGGCGCCCAACCCCCCTGCAGGAGTTGCTGCTGTAGGTACACCTGCTGCTCTTGCTGCCGGCGCTCCATGAGCTGCTGTTGGCGCAGCAGGTGTTTCCTTCCCGCGCCCTTGAGAATCTTCTCTCTCTCCCACGCTTCCCACGCCTCTTCCTCCTCGTTCTGCGCCTCACCGCCCTCCGCCTCCGCCACCTTCAGCCGCTGCAGTTGCTCCTTCAGTCGCGCCGCAGGATCTTCCTCGTCGTCCTCGTCCTCGCTCTGCCTCCGCTCCTCCTCGTCTTCGTCTGGCGCCTCGTCTCCCCCGTCGCGCCACGAACGCAGCGGTTCGAGTTGCTGCTGCTGGCGTCTCTTCAGGCGGACGGCTGTACCCCACTCGCCGGTGAGCGCGGCGGCCGAGTCCGCAGGGATCAGCTCGCCCTTCTCGATCATGCGGGCTCTCTGTCTCTGCGCCCGCGCGAGGCGCGCGATGGACGCGACGTCGTCCTCGTCCGCACAGTCGCCTCGCCCGGCGCCACGCGCGCCTGACAAACCACCCCGTGCGCGGCGGCCCGCGCCGTGGCGCGCCTCCGCCTCCTCCAGTTCGGCCAGGGAGAGAATCCTCTCGGGTCCAGAACTGCCGGGAGGAAGCGGAGACGCGTCTTTCTTCCGACAGTCCCCCTGGGCCCGATCCGGCTGTCCCCCGGCGCTGCTTTGGGGAGACGCTCCCGGTCGCTTGGCGGAGACCGATCGAGCCGCGACCCTCTCTTGGCCGTCTTTGTCCGTCGGCCGTTCACTTGGAGACGGCCTGTCGCCTGGGTCCGTGCCTGCGAACTCTCTCTGAAGGTGCGTCTGGTGCACGAGAAGCCGCAAACCGGTCGCCTGGAGAACAACCTTGCTCTTCGCCTCGCCACTCGACGCCGGCGCGTTCCGCGCCTGGTCTGCGCTGTGGGCGACCCCCTCTCCGCGCTCAAATCGGTCCAGGTTGTCTGTGCGCGCCTCGCGTTCCTTCTCTCTCTGGAGTCGCTTGCTCGCCTTGCTCTTCTTCACCTTGAAGAACGCGCCCTCGTCTTCTTCCTCGTCGAGTCCCGAGAAACTTAACCCCCCCCGAGTCGACGCACCCACTGGACGCCGCGAAGCGTCGTCGACGCGGCTTACCGCCACGCAGGAGCTGCCGCCAAACACCTGGCGCGGCGTACCCACTCCCGCCGAGGTCGCTCGGCCGCTCTGAGGACGGACCGAGCCTGTTCCCTCGTCATCGTGGTGCGCGTCGAACAAGTCCGCGTACACTCCAGACTGAAGTCCCGGCGAAGCGTCGGGACACGCGAAACCCGACGAGGCCCGAGCCGCCACGGCAGAAGACGCATGCGAACGCGCCGCCGCGACAGCCGCTTGCTCGCGGATCTGAGAGGCCGTCGCGCGAGCGGCAGCTGAGGGAGGCGAGGCGTCTTTTCGCAGAGACCCAGTCGCAGACGCCGTGGAGACAGACGAGGAAGGAAACGAAGTCCGGGGTGGGGCGACTCCGGAAGACCGGTCTGCGGCGTCCGACCGCGTTCCCTTCGCTCCTCCGGCCTCCTCCTCCTCCAGCGTGGCCTTGCGGCTGCTGCTCTTCTTCACGTTCCGCCGCGCAAAGAGCGACATTGGAGAGACTCTCAAGCCTGGAACGGAAAGGCGGCAGGCCGAGAGCGGTCCTGGATGGAAGACCAACGAAATCCCTTTCCTTCAGCAGACGTCCCGTGGTGGCTTGTCAAGTGGGGCCGAGATTCCGGGGGGAGACGAACGCGGCGCAGCCTCCTGGCAACCCTGTGCGGCGTCACAACCGCCCCGCAACGTGTGCACGAGCTGTCCTTACAGGCCTCTTTGAGAGAGCGTTTTCTTTGCTCTTTTCTCGAGGGCGACGCAGAGTCCGAACGAGAAACCCCCTCGATTTCCCCCGTTGCCTGGAGACGCCTGCGGAACCGAGAAAACGATTGGGAGATTCTGCGTCCGCATTGGCCTCTCCATCCACTCTCGCGGAGAGCGCAGAGGCGGGGTAAGGTATTGAGAGATGTCCGCAGATGAATGAAGACGGCGCGGAAACAACGAGGCTGGCGAGAAATCGTGGCAAGACGGGAACGGTGGCTGCAGGTGTCGGTCGCCGGGTTTGCAGGGTGTCTGCTGCCGCGGAAGCCTGCGAAGCGGAAACGCGGATTGGGCAAAGACAGGTAGAAACGAAGAAGTCGGAATCGGTCGAGTCGAAGGAACGCACGGAGTGAAGAAGCGACAGTAGCCACGGAGAAAAACGAGCGTCTTCCATCTTCGAAGCAGCCGGGTGAGATGATGTGCATGCGCATCAAAGTGGACACTCTATTTTGCGAGGCCCCGGCCTGCATGCAGCGCAGACCTGAATTGCCAGGAAAATACCGCAGCCGGCGGTTCCTCGGGGATGACGACCTCAAAACTTCCAACTCTCAGGATCTCTCCCCCAAAGAGTTCGTAAATAAACGGGAGTTTGACGTTTTGCGTCGACCCAAATGCGTCGCCCCGCGGGAAGTCGGTCTGTCGGTGGCGATCCGGCTGCCGGAAGGGGAAACCTTCACATGCCCGTTTGTAGGAAACCTCCGAGGAAAAATCCCCGCTCGCGTTTGCAAAGTCCTTCGGCCTTGCTACGATTTTCGCATAGCGTCTTTTTGTGGAGGCACACCGTCGCTTTTCATCCTCCGGTTTGTGTCTCGGTAAGCGTGCCTCGAATGCTGCTCAGGGGATAAGTTTGATGGCGCGCGACGCCCGACCCTGCGAATTCTGCCTGCGTGGAAGCAGACGCGATATTCTTGAGGCAGACTATGCCTCGGGGTTCGCTCAGCAGCGCGTTGTGACAGGAAACGAAGTCGTCCCGCCAAGTCTTGTCTCCGAAAATCTTCACTGCGCGTATTTCAGTCGAACCGAGGGGCAACCCGATCAGGTAACTTCCCGGTGTGTCCGATCGCCTTTCGGTTCCTAGTTAGCTGCGAGTCTTCGCTCCTCGGCCTCTCCTGGTTCGTGAAGCAACTCGCAGGCCTCTAGTCACGGGGCGCTCTGCTGTTCGGGTTCGCCGTACCTAGTCTACCACTGTGGCGCTCTGTCTCCGAGAAAGTACCTGGGCATCTATGAGACTAACACAGACTCACGCGCTCCGCACCACTTTCGGTTCCGTTTCCCCAGCAACCGCGCCTGCACGGCACCCGTAGGGAAGAAATGCAGCACCGACTCAGACGATCTCTTCGCAACCCCATATCTGCAGACGATCTCTTCGCAACCCAGTATCTGCATATAGTTACAGAGAGACAGAGAGAGAGAAAAAAAAGAGAGAGAGACCGCCCGCTCCCCGGTACGTGCCCGCTAGTAGAGTGCGGTCAGCAGCCAACTGGCGGTCCCAGCGTAGCTGTGGGCATTTCCAGGTGCGCTGCGATCAGTGAGAGACGAATTTTCACTGGACACGGGTTTTCTTGGCTCCTGTTAAAACCGTTTCAGTTCTAGCATCGTCCATTCCCCTGGATTCCCCGCTGTGCGACGGGCTGCCGTCAAAACCGCAGGCTTTTCAAATCCGGAAGGAGCTTGAGGGCGCGCTTCTCCGCACTCGAGTTCCCGTGAATGCCGCGCAATCGAATGCGTTAAGCAAGGCAGCACCAGAGATGCCAGTCTGTATTTTGCCGTGCTTTCAACCTTGCGCGTTCAACTTTCTGTTCACTTCTGTTCCATGTCTGCGCGAAACTCCCGTTCCCCGACAGCCAACGCACAAGGCTGTGAATCCTACATAAAAGAAAGCGTCTCGCCTCTGCCTCTCCGCCTCCCTCTGTCATCAAATACCCGCACGAATCCCCTCGTACACAAACCTGGCCACCACAAAGGAAAAAAGAGACACTCGGTCCCCCGGGATGTAGTTTCGTCCCGATGCATACAGATGTCCATTTCCCCTATTCATCGTGCACGTGTGAAGTTGCGCGCTTCGAAACGGACCCGTACAGACTACTTTTCGACGTCAAACTGCGCCCGTAGCTTCCATGTGGAACGAAATAGCTCATGGAAAAATCCCTCCACGCGAAATGGTGGCGCCGGGACACGCCGCCGGCACACGGCCGCGCGGGTTCCCTTACAGAGGATGAAGATCAGGATGCGTAACTTGGCATCGCGTCGACACCGTTTCAGCGGAAGAGGTGTTGGTCTGCCTGAGTGTCGCGGACAAGGTTTAGTTATCCAAAAATGGACACACGTGGAAGACGGAGGATCTGAGGAGCCGCCTCCCAAAAAATCGTCCGCACGACGTGGTCCACTGTCGTGTGAGTATCTGCTACTACACAGAACCAGGAAATCAGGCAGTTGCCCTATCCAAAGCGAATGCATCTTCCGACGATGTCTCAGTCCGTTCCCGTGGAATAAATTCGAGGGATTTGCTGCTACGTCCTGGCCGTGTGCATCGACGGCGTCATGCCCAACGAACTGCATGCAGACTCAGCGACTGGTTGCATGCGTCTTCACGCGACACAGCAGCCCTTCTACCTTATCTTCGCCATTCCTCTCAGAGGTGAATCTTATTTGGGGATTTCGTTTTCCCACTGCTGCTTGTCGCGCGAGAAGATCCGCGCGTGTCCGTTTCTGTCTCACCAGTTCACCGTGTGTAGCCCCGCGAAACGACGCTGCATCACGCGTCGATTGCAGTCGCGTCGAGTCGTCACTTCAACTAGCTTCAGTCCACAGTGTATCCTTTCCAATTGTCTAACCGTTTCCGAGGAGCGTTTTATTTGCTGACGTGTTTGTCGTCAGCCCTCCAGCGTTGGTGAAGCGTCGGTCGCCCAGCGCGCTTTTTCGCTTGGTGCCAGCAACCGGAGCTGCAGAAATTTCAGGCCAGCCTTCAGTGTTTAATACACCCACTCAACTCCCTGACTTCTCTTCTGACCCGCCGCCTTTGATCTTTGCCGTGGCCGCAGCGAGACAGGCAGACAGCTGAGTCCAGGTGTCTGTACACCTCGCGAAGAGAGGGAACGTCTTGAAAGTAGACGCGCCTGCAGTTCGGGCTTGGCCCTCACGCGTTTTTTGTTTGCTCTGCCTCGCGCACTGCTTTTTCCGGCAACAACCCTTTGCCGAATCTCTTTCCGTCGACGCGAGTCGCTGAACTCTACACTTTTCCATGGGATGGGCACTGGCAATAAGAGACAGGCTGAGAGCCCTCCCTGTTCTGAAGATGCGTGCAGCAGCCAAGGCTCCATCGAGAATGGCGACTGTTCCTCGGCGAGTTCGCGTCGGTGTCTCAGCGAGGCGGAGAAGGTGCGTCTGTTGGACCAGGCGGTGAAGGACATTTCCGAGGCAGATTTTGTTGCCATCGATTTGGGTAAGTGCCAGGTTCAGTGGAAAGGTGAAACCGCAGGGTGGATGCAGACGAAACTAGAGCCCGTTCAAGAAAGCGCTCGTCGAGGCTTCGAATTTCGCCGTGCATGCTAATCCTCTTAAACCGTGGAATTTGCAGTCTTTTCGGAACGCTTCTGCGTCGCTCTCGCAGCTGCTGCGCGCACAGTCAACACTGCGCCCGTGACTCGCGGTCGAGTGTCCGAGAAATCGCCTCGTCGCTCTTCCGCCCTTACGGGCTCGCCTCTCACTGCCGAGCGAGGTCTTTCCAGGCTCCCTTGCCTCGACTGCCATTGCCGTGCGATCCTCCGTTCGGGGTTCTCTTTGTTTCCGGTTCCATGGCTCCAGAGTTCACAGGTCTCTTCCCGCAGTCGTCGTCCGTGAAACGTCCGCTCTGTCTCGCCTCCTACTTTGAGCGCTGCGTCCAAGGCGCCGAGTACTTTCTCGCCCCTCAGCTGGGCATCTGCGCAGCTCGTCGCTGTCCCCCCGCCTCTGCTGGCCCGCCGCCAGGTCTGTCCTCGTCTTCAGCCGTCAGGCCTCCGTCTCCACAGGCCGCCGACTCCTCGCGAGACGAAGGGACTGAAGAGGCGCACGACTGCCTCGGGAGCGGCCGCGCGACAGAGCGCGACGGGGCGCCTTCCAGTGACGAGGCGAGCGGATCAAAGTGGGAGTTGGCCCCGTACACATTCTACGCATTTCCCCAGCAGCGGAAGCAAGGGGGGGTCGATACGGCGACTCTCAAGTGGCTTCTCCAGAACGGCTTGGACTTCAACGAGTGGATTCGCTCAGGCTTCGACTACACTCGCCTCGCAGATCTGCAACAACACACGCGAGAGCAGGTGGGGAGTGCACGCCACACGCGTCACAGCCACAGCGCGGCTGTGAACTGCGGCCACACCGGCTCCGGCAACGGGGACTTCTCCGGGGAGCCGAAAGGATCTGCGAATGGAGACGGGGACGCTCCGCCTGGAGGCGCTGGGCGTAGCCGGCACGGCGAACCCACAGGCGATGCAGACGCAGGTGAGAGGGCGGCATCACTGCCTGCTGGTGAGACAGCAGCCTGGTATGCGAGGCAAAAAGTCGAACTCGTGGAGGCTTCTCGCACTTTTGTGCCGCGAGGGAGAGTAGCGGGAGGGGGGGAACCGGCTCTGCGGCGGCCTTTCGCCCACGGAGGAGCGCACCGAGCCGCGGCGCCCGTTCTCCAAGCGCGTAACGTGTGAGGCATGGTGTTCCTTTCCATTTGCAAGGGCTATTTTGGACACTAGACCGCCCTAAAAAGGCGACAGGATTGGTACGCGAGGGGTCTGAGCAAAAAACAGGTGTTCCGTATCTCGTCCGGTGCACGCGATCGTTTCGGAACGGGAGGTATGAGCGGCTCCGAGGCATGCCGACTATCTCCAGATCGCCGCTGTGGAACGGTGCGCAGCGTTGGGCCGTCGCGTCTGTCTCGCAAGCTCTAAAGAAGAGGGCCGTCCACGAATCGTTTCGCATTTGGGCGCGTGTGTCCACGGTGTTCAGCTGTCTCGACGCTGCCTCGGCGGGAGAGTTCCCGCACAGAGCAAAACGCGGTTCGCGTCTGTGCCCGGGCACCGGGCGGACTGGAAGTGTCGGGTCTGCAGCGCCTGATCGAGGCCATCGTGGAGAAGGAGAAACCTCTTGTCGTCCACAATGGCCATCTCGACCTGTTGCATGCGTTTGACAAATTCATCGGAAAGGTTCCCGACACACTTGCCGAGTTTCGCAGCGAAATGCTACGGTGCGTTGCCGAGAGAGCCACAGTTCCAGGGGTGATGAAAGCACTCGAGCGCCACACGGCGCAGGCGCCGTTTTGTGGAGGAAGCTCTTCTTTAGGAGGGGGGAGGGGAGAAGGCGGGTTGTGAGCATCGGCTTTCGACGGGATGCCTCACGCGATCGGGGGCGCATTCGTAGCAACGCCTTGTTGCTTCTCTCGCTGCGACAGTCTGCCGTGCGTGTGTGCTCGTGAGAGCAGGACGGGAGGCTGCAGTGCACCGTGTAGCATCCAGTCCTTGCGCACGCGCGCGATTTCGGACGCCGAGTTTGCGGCGTGCCGAAGGTCTTTTTGTAAGGGTCAGGGGTGCCTGCAGGAGAGGAGAGGCACATGCAGTTTCAGACTGTGGCAGAGCCGCTGAGTGTTTTCAGGCTTTTCACCGGAGGCATTTATGATACCAAGCACATGGCCAACGAGGGCAAGACGTTCGTTCTGAAGATCGGGGATCCGAGGTAATTCTCCGGGGCGAAGGCTACCGCTGCCTCTTTGCTCATCGCGCGCAGCCAGGAAAAACCATCCTAAGGTTATGAGGCGCGCCGCAGCCACACAGCGGAAAAGCATTTCCTCGACGGGTGGGAGTGCCGGGTTTGTCGCGGTTCTGTTTCCTAGACTGCCGATGTGCGTCTGCGCCGCCATCGGCATGCACTTTGACCAGATCCTTTGATTCCCACTTTTCGCATCTGTGTTCGTCTCCTCTCTTGCGCCGCCAGCGTCCAGAGAAAAACGGTCTTCTCTTTTGCTCCGTTCCTCGTGGTTGCGGTGCGTCGGCGGTCTGGAGCCAGGGACGTTGCCTGTTAGGCGGCATAAAGGGGCGAGACTCCGTGCCGCGGCAGAGCGCGGATTCAGTCTCGATGTCGTGCCGATTCTGCAAATGGGGCAAATTCGCCCGATGCATCTTTTTCTCTGCATTCTGTTTTTCTGCACTCTGTTTTTCTGCATGCGCCTCGCAGGACCACCTCGCTAGTCTCGCTCCGCCATCACCTGCTCCGCAGCGAAAGCGTGTGCCTCTTTGAGATCGCGCCCCATCGACGCAGCGACTTTGATTTGTCTTTCCAGGTCAGCGAGTTCTCCAGAGGGGGGCGAATGCGTGGCGCGCAAGACAGTCCGTCTGGGCCGCCAGAAGCGGCCGGATATTGGCCCCGGGCCGTACACGCGGTACATACACCCCACGGGATCCGGAACTGGAGCGCACCAGTTGTCGATTCGGGGCTGACTCTCGGGCTGCTCTCTTTTTTGCCGATGGCAGTTTCCCAATGTGGCGAGTAGACGCGAGAGGGTGTCTCCGTTCCCCGCCTGCAGATTCCGCCGCGGGTGGCTTTCCTGTGGTTCCGCATTTAACCGACGAGAAAGCGACTGTGGGTCGCCTCTCGCGTTGTCTGAACTGCCTCAGCAACTCAACTGCGACAGCGGGCCGGAGTGTGGACGATCGCACGAGGCGGGTTACGACGCTCTACTGACCGCTCAGGTGAGACGAAGCGCCCTCGCGCGGACAACTCGGGGTGTACTTACCTGAGAGTTTTTCCTGCGCGCAAAAAGGCGCATTCCCAGACGCCGCGGCGAGCCGCGCGTCTGTGCGAAAGCGGGTCGCCCCGTTTCCGCACCTCGCTTCGCCAGGTCCAGGCACTGCTGCGGAGTGTCGGCAGGTGGACACGAGGCCATCCTGTTTTCCGTCTGTTTCTCAGATATTCGTGATGGAGCTCGATCTGTACGCACAGCACCACTCTGTCTCGGAGAGTTTGGCCGCCGAAGTCGGGGGTTCCGACCACCCCGACGATGATCTTTGGACGATGGAAGAATTAAGAGCGGCAAAGAAACGCCGACGAAGACGGAGAAATAAGCCGAAGCGGCAGTCCGTGTGAGTCACGTGTCGTGCCGAAAGCCAGTTAGAAGCTGGCTAGGCCCAGACACTCCCATGTGTCACGTCTGCGGGCCGGAGACCGACGATGGAAACGGAGGCCGATCTCGGACCTCCAAAGCTGTGAAACGATTTAGCGCAGTTTGGTCTCTTCGTTTTAGGGTCTCGGGTTCCGCAGAGAGCCAGAGTCTCGCTGCGTTCTGCACGAGCTGCAACCTCCCCGGCGCACGAGTCGGCCACGGTCAGCACCTCAGATCGCGTCGTGTCAGCCCCCGCATCCCCCGGAGCGGTCTGGAAGCTCGTGCGTGAAAAAAGCTCAAGTGTCCGCTGCTTTGCAATGTGAAATGTGCAGCCCCGTAGACTGGAACACACACCGCTGGTACGCACCCTTTCGGAATCGCGTCGGCGTCGCCGGCGTGCGACCGGGGTACATTGACCTGGCCGAGGCATGGGAAGACGAGAAGCCCGCTCCCACGATGGCGGAAACGTGACTGTGCGCGCACTTCGTGAGCCGGCTTCTTGATGCGTTTCGCTGAACACCTTAGAAAGTGTTCTGCGGCGTTCCTCTCGTTGCTCGGCACCAAGAGCCCCAGGCAGCGAAGCAAGCGAAAAAGACGCGGCGGCATCTCGCCAGGGAAAATGCGCAAACTCCACGGTTTTTTGGCAGACGCGTGCGTGTGGGAATTTCCAAAGGCTGGGCAAGTGACGCAGGTTTCGCATTCACCTCGTAAACGTGGTTAGGCGCACGCGAGTCAGTGAATCGGTTTCCCGACGCTGTCTTCAACCAGGAGCAACGGCCCCAAGAAACCTCGTGGGTGCAAAGAACTCTCGCCGCCGTGTCTGTGAGCGTCTTGCTGCGAGTGGTGGCTGCGTGACTGCTTCAGAGAGGCAAAATCGCCTGGCAAAGGGCGAGAGCGAGCGGGCGACTGTGGAAAAACCACCGCCCCTTTTTTCAGCCCGTCTGCGCGGGCGGGTTCTGTGGATCGGGGATATCTGCGACGTACGGGGACCGCCGTCGAAAGTGTCGGGTGACAGAAACAAACACTGCAGTGAAGGTTGAAACCCCCGCGTACACTGGAGCGTCATTCTGGCAGGAAGCCAAACGGGCGTGGTGCCAAGGGGACTGCAGAGCTCACCGCGTAACGTGCAAGGCCTAACGCAACAGCGAGCGGTCGATCGCCGTTGCAGGCTCTCTCTCTGGGTATCCCGCCGGAATCACAGTTGTCAGTGGATGAGGGCCAAATGTTTCGTTCAGGCAGCGTGTGTTCTATCAGAAGCATGAACAGCGTCTCACCTTGTATCCGAGAAGGCACTCGGATGCGGCTGTCCGCAAGGGTGGACACAGCCTGCTTGGAGAGGCGCGCGTGCCGCGTGCTTGCGCCCACTTTTCCAAAAAAAGCCGTGGAACTCCGTGGAACACTCGACTGCAAAGGCGACCAAAGTGTTTGCCTGTTGCGGCCCCACCCGTTTCTCTTCTGCTTTTTCAGAGTCGACACACACACGATGTCGCCGTAGGGACAGCACGCGACTCATCCTCTGCTCGTTCCCATCGTTCACATGCTGCATCCCGGCACAGAGAAGGCGCATGACGACAGGCGCGCGTGTAGGCTTCATGCTCGCCATTGCAGCGTCGGAGTTCGAACGACTCTCTCGTCGCAGCTTGTCTACGTGTGCACAGATTCCCCTTGTTTGTCTTGCGAAGCCAGCGCAGGGACCGCCGAGGGCGGAAACAAAAAAGGTGCGGCTCAGCCGTTGTTCACGACACACAAACTGAAAACGCAAAGGCGCCGTACCAGTAGTAGTCCTTTACGACTCCGCACCGCTTTCCGTACGAAAGCAAACTCTCAAAAGGCAGGGGCTTCCCGCTGTGGTGGAAGATCCTGAGCCCCCAGAACCTGCAGCGCCTTTCTCTCTCTGCTTCCAGGGGGGAACTGGAAGTCGGCCAGCCGCGGGTTTGCCAGAGGCGCTCCCAGCGACGCACTCTGCAGATCGCTCCTCGGACGCCTTCTTCCCGTTTTGGTCACCGCATGCGCAGAAAACGTATGGGCGCATGCGCGGGTCTGAGCACCCGTGCGGAGCTCGCCCGGCCGGAGCGGCCTTCCCGCCATCCGGAGACCGCAAAATCCTGACGGCGGGCGGCCCCTGGGAACGTCGGCGAACAGACGAACCGCGGGGCGCGAATTGGCGCCGCTTCCTGACAGCTCACTCAGAAGCAGTGTCGCCTTCACGCACTGCTGAAAGCAGGTTTTTCCACAAACCCACATGCAGTGCCTTGCGCCGTCGCAAGTGCCTGAGCGCGCTCTGGTGTCGCCTGGTGCGACTGGCGCCGAGGGCCGATGGACGGCGCTTCACAGGCGGCGCCGCTTCATCCGATTCACGCTGAGCCTCACCAAAGGTAGGTTTCACTGATGAACGCCACGAGAGCATCGACGTCGCTGAATGTCGACAAGTAGCCCATGGACACGCGGACTGAACCAGCAGGCTTTCGATACACCCCGCCTCCGAGGCTCCCCCCGCCCAAACCCGTCACGAGGCTCGGCACTGCTGAGGCCACTGAGAGAGTCGCGCCGGAAGGGTCGGAGCAGCTTTGTCGCTTCTGACTATTTCGAATGATGTCCTCGGCGGATAGTCCGAGGAAGTCCTGCAAACGGCATACAGGCGATCAAGCGACTCTCCAAATACCAGAGGCTACGGTGCCGCATGCGACACGACGCCCAGCGCTGACTTGGGCGCGTTCCTCAGGCTCTGCGCGACGAACGACGTTCTGGTACTGGTTTCTCCAGAGCGAACACGTGTAGGGGTGACACTGCTTCGCCAGGCTAGTCTCCAGATGCCGGCTCTCGTGAGGTTCAGTCCACTGCCACAAAGAACTCTACGGAACCCAGGGAACCAGCTGCAAATGGGAGGTTCCCTCGGAAAACACACGGGGCTCGCCTGTCCAAAACAGACAAAGATCGTGGATTTTGACAGGTTGTTCTCGCTTGCCTGGCAGCCTCCAGGGTTGCAGAAGCAGCCAGTTCGGAGGTGGATCAGAGCCTCTGACGCGTCGGCTTCAACCTGCGCCAGAAAAAGCACGGACGAAAGCTTGTTGAGACTGTGAAAACCCGAAACGTCGCCTCGCACAGAAACTGGGAAAATCTAAAAGCGCGCTGGGGCTCCGACAACACTTGGACCCTGGACGCTTGGCGCAGTGGCCGTCAAGGACGTTTCTCTAGGCGAAAGTGTCATCCTGCGCCAGTTAGACACTGGACCGCGTTGGATCCACATGCGAGACATGTGCGGCTGGTGGTTGCTCGGTTTCCATTTATGTGCACGCGGCCAGGTGTGCGGCACGGTCGTAAAACGACGGTCTTGCGAGAATGCACAACGCCGACAAGCTGCACAGACTCTCTAGGGCGAAAACCTGGGGAGGGAACGGAAGCTTGCCTGCGGGAAAGGGACAAAGCTACCATCCGGGCGGAGCAGATTGAAGCTAACGATTCCTCCTGCATGCCACAGATTGAAGCAAGAAACACGACGCGTCCACGGGAAGGTAAAACTGCGTCACGCGACCCGGAGATTTGTAGCGCGCGCCGGGATTCGTTCACCTCTGGGGCGGTGAGCACTGGAGATGGTGGCCACCAAAAACAGGACGCGAACGACGCTCTGCGCATTGGGGCCCGTGGTGGGATCGCGCCCCGAGCTTGCCGTTGTTGATCCTGTAAATCTGATAGATCGCCAGGTGCACAGCTGACGTCTGGCTTGGTGTCGAAACTTTTCCGCTCGCTTGCGGCAGAGCGCCCTCGCGCTCTCTGGGCTGCCTACCGGTCGGAGGACTGGGTTCGCTCCAGTAGACCAACACTGCAGGAGCTCCATTGGAGTGGCGGAGAAGCTGCAACCTTTCAAACAGGTGGGTCGTCAGCGCCGCCACATGGTGGTGAATCTTCTCCATGCCGATCGCCTGCGACGCACGGACAAATCGTGGTCCGCGGTCCTCTTTCCTAAACTGCATCCGCAGTGCAGCCACACAGGCGCCAGACCCAGAAACGCCGCCGGGTGGCCTGGCCGAGCAGCTGCCGCGGTTGAGCGCTTCCCGTGTGGGCACCCGAAACGGCGAGTGCCTACACATATCGGCGGCAGCGCGTCTCGCTTTCTCGCGCTCGACAATGCCCTGCTTTCGCGTGCACGGGGAACCCGCCTGCTTCTGCCGTTGCTTACCTCTAGAGCGCGAAAGCCGTACAGGGACGCGACGATGGCGAGGAAGGGGAGCGTCCCGTCCTCGAAGCGGAGAGCGAAATTCGTCTTCCGCGCACACCAGCGACTATCGCAGACACTGGCCGCCACGCTTCCGCCGCCCCAGTAGAGCTGTCGCACAGAAGAAAGCAAACCGAAAACGCGCGCAGAGAGGTGTCCGTCTCTTCGGCGCGAATCGCCGCAGCTATCGGCGGCCGAAAGCCGAGGCGCAAGAACCCGGAGGATCGGAGCCAGCGCGGCTTACGCGTTGCAGCTTGGTGGCATCCTCGGAACGCGCGAGCAAGGCGCCGAGTCCGGTGGGGTAGCCGAACATCTTGTAAAACGAAAAGGCGACGAAGTCAGCGGGGTGGCGGGCCAGCGAGAGAGGCGACGTCGGAGCGTAGGCCGCGGCGTCGAGCAAGACAAACCAGCGACAGTTGTCATTGCTCAGACCCAGCCTGCACGGTTAGCCACAGAGGAAACGCGCGCGCTCTCGCTTGCGCCACGCCGCAGTGAAACGAACAGAGCCTCGACGGGGAGACCGCAAACGCGCGGCCCATCGCGGGGACGTGAAGGGGAAGCGCCGGATTTGGACGAATCACACTCGAGCGCTCCATCCAGAAGCCGAGACCGAGTTTCGCACGGCCAGCGGCGATCTCGGCACACAGTCGGCGGCGGAGAGAGAACAACCCACGAGCGACTCGTGCTCCACATCGAAGCCGTGTGCACCGCTGGCGTTTCGTGGGAAGGCACGCGGGTTTTTGCGTGGGCGGTTTCAGCCTCACACGGCTGAAACCGTTCGGGGATTCTGGCGGCGTTTCTGCTCAGGCTTACTTTTTCACCCGCGTGATCCAGTCTTGTGGAAAGAAACGCCCGTTCCAGTTGTCTTTGGCTGGGAACGCAAAGAGGCAGCTGGGGCGGCTTGCGTCATTGTCGTCGGAAGGTGCGTCTCTCTGTTCGCGTTCCGTGAGAATTCGCTCCACCTCTCGAGGAGAGAGGGCCCGCACACTCTTGGCGTTCTTCGCATAAGCGTACTCCCTGCAGATCGGCGCACGCCCACATCACGCCCTCGCCACAAGTCACGCGCCTTCAGACGCAGCTGCTGCAGACCAGCTCTGAACTCCCCGCGGCTTCGACAACGCCCTCTTTCTTCGTGGATCCGTCTCGGCCATCGACAAGACCGGAAGAAGCAACGGCCGCGACACGCAAAGGCGGCTGCTTCTCTGTGGCCCAGGAGGCACGAACCTGATTCCTAGAACCGAGTTGTGGTTGACTCGCAGGTAGTAGAAAGAGGAGAGTCTTGCAGCGAAGGGGAAAGACTCTCCAACCAGTTTCAGCGCGGCCGTCGCCCCTGAAAAAACAACAGAGCGGGCGACGCGCTTCCCGCGGTCCAAGACGGTGTCGAAAGCACTCCCCAAACAGCCCGTCCGGTTCCGTCTTCCTCGGGTAGAGCCTCGGTACGAGGCTCTGCACGAGTGTCGACGCTCCCGAGCGCGCGGCACGTCGGGGCGGGGAGGCGTTCCCCTCGGAGAAAATGCCAGTCACCCTCCTGTCGTTTGCGCCCGCAGTCCGAAAAATAGGATGTGCGTGGGCGGTTTTCCTTACCGCTGGTGAAAATCACTGCATACTCGTTCTCGGGGGCGTCGAAAAAGCGCGAAATCACCGAACGGGCTTCCTTCAGTCTGTCGTCTGCAAAACCCAGTGACGTTGGACTCTTCACAAGTCTCAGCGAAAAAAAAGCCGCATGGTTGCCTAAAGACTCGACGCGAAAGACATCACGGCCGGATCGTCGGTTCACGCGGGTTTCACGCGGACCCAAGCGAGCCTTGCGCGCTCTCTTGAGCGTCACGACATTCACTTTTTGGTCGTCTCCTTCCTGGTTTTCGTACACACTCCCGTGTTTACGCCCTCCAGTCTACACGTCGCGGTGCGTCAGTGTCGCCGTGTCCCCCAGAGGAGAGAAGTTTCCTCAGCGTCACGCGACAGCAGGCACTGCGCACAGCTGACGGCAGTTGGCGGCGACGATCTGCACGTGAACACCGCAGAGCGCCGAGAGGACTCCTCAGAGTGTTGACTCGCCTGAGCGAGAACCGCGGAGCCTCCCGGCGTCTTGCGGCGGTCGCACACTCAGGCACTCCCCAGGAGACTTTGATTCGAACCTGTCCGTTTAGCAGAAGGATTTCGCGAATGTGTGTTGCCGTATGCATTGCGGGAAAAGTCGTCCAAGACCTCACGCAGTTGCTGGCGTTGATAGACTCCACTGCCTGCGCAGAAGACCACAGAAAAGGCGACATGTGGCTGCTCTCCAGAGAGGCGAGACGCAGGTTCGAAGCGCTACGAAGGAGGGCTGGCAAGCACGATGGAAGATCGGCGACATTTTTTCCGGTTGGCTCTGCGGGTGGAGGATCAGAAAGCGACTCTGGCTGTTCCACATCCCACTGCGTCTTCCGCCTGTGGACCTCGAGTCACGCATTGAGGTATCGCACTGCGGGTCGGCCGGCCACGCGTGCTCGAAAAACGCCTGCCTACCGGCGTAGTCCATGTACACCTGGCCCTTGAACCTCTCGAGCTCTCGCTCCTTGATCTCCTCGATTTCCTGGTTGTAGAGATCGCCATAGCGCAGCAGAAACCGCGAGCGCCTCTCGTCGTAACTTCCCCCCCACAGAGGACACGAGTGTCTGGGGTGTGAAGCCTCTGCGCATGCATCCTCCGCGGCTGCGCGAGCGGCAGACTTCGTCCCCGCTCGCTGCAAAGGTTCCCGGGAGCCAGCGTCGGACCGCGCTCCCTCGAGCGACGAGAAGAGCTGCGTCGCCGCCAATGCCGTCTGGTAGCGCATGGAAGATGCTCTTTGCGACGTCGCTCCAGAACCTACCCGGGTGCACTGCGATGCAGCCCCATCCGCGGGCGGCTGCTGGTCGTTGCCTCCCGTGCGTGCTTCTCCCTCAGGAACCGGGTTGCTTTCTCCGGTTCGCTCTTCGGTCTCGCTGCATCCTTCAGTGTGCCTTCGCGCAGCTGCTGCTTCAGCCAGTGCCTGTGCGTCGGTGGGCACGACCAGGGGGAGATCGTCTGTCGGTCCTCCAGCGCCGGCGAGCTCGCGCACGAGAGCAGCATCTGGTGCGCTGAGCGCGCGGAAAGCCTCGGACGACGCGGCGGGACCAGTCTCAGAGCCCTTTGTGGGAGCGGAAGCGTGTCCTTTGGACCTGTCGGCGGCCTCAGCTGGTGCTGCGACGAGTCGCGAGGCGAGGAAGAAAGAAAAAGAGAACAGTGCCACGCGCAACGCGAGTGTGCGGCGTCGACACTCCATCTGCTGTGTCGAACGCGGGGCGGAACTCTCCGGCTTCATCGCGGGCCACAAACGCGCGGCAGGTTGACGCGCCGAGGTCTCACGTGCTGCTCGGCGAGGCTGTGTGTGTGGCATGGGGGAATCCACAGAAAAGAGGCGCGCCCTGAAGCACGCCAAACGAAGAGAGTGAGGAAGGAGATCGCAATGACCTTTCGCGGTGAACGGGGCAACACGCAAGACCGAACTTGGAGCCTCGCGTTTGCGAGTTTTCTCGGGTCATCAGCCTTTACCAAGCCTGTGTGCGACGCTCCCACAATCGCACACACTGGATAAAATGCCGCAGAGAACCCAACAGAAGAAAATACGCAAATCACATATATGTGGTTATCAGAACGCATGCTAACTGTAAAGACAGCTCTGCGCTTACGGACCAGCGCCGAGCGGACAGCCAAAAGCTGCGACGCCGATGTCCGGGTGCGGCGTTCCGACTGCACACCGGTCTGCTACTCAGTCGAGAGTTGCGGCGAAATGGAACCACGTCGGTCTCTCAAAAGTGCGGAGTGCAAAGAAGGAAACCTGGCCAAAATGAATGTCTTCCGCGTTTGACAAGTCAGCGGATGAAGCAGGGAGTCTCTCGGTCCTCGTCGAGACAAGACCGCAAGACGCACGCCGTGCAACTGGAAGCAGCTGCGGCACAAATGTTTGATACCGAGAGTCAGGGGAGCATCGGAATCGAGGTGAATGGTTTTCAGTCAGAAATCTTCGCAAAACGTTTTCGAAAATCCAAGCCGTTCTTTGGGGGCGAAGTGCTGAAGGAGAATACAGGTCCAAAACAGGCGCGGCATATGGGAGCCTGTCTTGCGTAGCTAGGCCGACAAAAGCACGCCAGAGATTCGAGAAAAGTAGCAAAGCTCTCTTGGCCCGCAAAGGCTCTCTCTCTCTCTGCCGCGTGCCGCTCGCAGGGTTCACGTTCACGTAGGCTTTCGTATTCCAACTGTGCGCACTCCACAGCGCTGAATTCACTTTGCAGTCGCTTCGAAGTCGTTCACTGCAGTAGGCTGTGAACCGACGGCTGGGCAGTTTTCTTCCGTGTGCTCGGCGGCGAACGTGGGGATTGAGGCTGCCACACAACCTTTGGCAGGGCTGAAGCTTCGCCCTGTCCTGCATGACTGGAAACTGTTTTTCCGTGTGTGCAGGCCGTGTGTCTACAAAGTCTGCGTGAACGGCGTGCGGAAGCTGGCGTATGTCAGCGAAACCGCAGTCTGTGGGGCGTGAGTCGCCACGGGGCTTCTGCCACGGTAACTGACAGCAGCGCACAGCTCGACTGTTCTTCCTTTTCTTCCTTTTGTCCCGAGCGCGCCGCGAGAGGCAGGCGCGGCAGGAGCGACTCTGGAGCAGCAACTCGAGGCGCTTCGAGGTCGAGGTGCGTAGCCCGGGCGCGGATCCTCGCGGGTTTGCATGCGCGAAACCTGAGGGTTAAAACGCGGCTTTCTTCAGAAACATGGCGGCTCCGAGCGCCGCTCCCTCTTCCAGTGCGGACTTCCGAGCTCAGTCAAAGTCCTTCCTCCAGGATTTTCTCATGGGCGGAGTCGCTGGAGGGATTTCAAAGACGGTTGTTGCCCCTATTGAGAGGGTGAAGCTGCTGCTCCAGCTGCAAGACGCAAGCACTCAGATCGGCCATCAAGCGGGGCAGATAAGGAAGTACGAGGGACTCAAAGACTGCTTTGTGCGGGTTTACCGAGAGCAGGGCTTCCTGTCTTTCTGGCGAGGTGAGATCACGCTGCGTCTCGGACGACCCTCGAATGTCAGCAGGCCTGCAGGCTCTTTCTTCGCATTTGAAAGCCGCGGGAGCCCGCTGGCGGTGCTATCTGGCCTACACACGTCGCGTTCTCTCTCCACGTTCCTTTGGAGTCTTGTTCAATGCCTCTTCAGGCAACTGGGCGAACGTTGTCCGCTACTTCCCGACGCAAGCACTCAATTTCGCGTGCAAGGAAAAGTACCAGAAGCTTTTTGTCCGACATGATCCGAAGAAGGATTTCTGGAAATTCTTTGCAGAGATGCTCGCTGCGGGGGGTGCGGCAGGTAAGCTGGGGACACAGACGGCTTGGGACAATGAGCCTCTGCGTACAGTGAGCCCCAGCACGTGCTGAAACAACAGAGAAGAGACAGCATGGCCTTTTTGGGCTCCATGAGACGTGATCCCCCCTTGTGCCGCGCTTGTTCGCATCTACTGAACAGCGCTCCAATGTGAATGTCGACCGCGCGCAAGAGAAGGCCCCAAACGTGGACAGTTGCGGAGATCCACAGGAGCCGCTACACTGGAAATGCGCTCGTGTGCTTTGCAGGCGCCACTTCACTGGCTTTCGTCTACCCTCTGGACTTTGCAAGGACGCGATTAGGAGCGGACGTGGGCAAAGTGCAGGCGGAGCGGCAGTTCACGGGGCTGAACGACTGCATTCAGAAAATTTACAAAGAGGTCGGGCTCGGAACATGGACGGTGCCGCCAGCTCTTGTGTGAGTTCGCAGGATTGCAGGGGCGCGAGTTGTCCAGGGGAGCGATGTACCGTGTGTCGCGTTCAAGAGCGCTGTCTGCCGTTAAACATGGGGGCGTGCGCCTCCCGCGCAGTATCTGGTTCGGTGGCTGTAGACAAACGTGTGAAGACAAGTTGCAAATGATGCGAGCTTAAGACAAAGTGTGCGGTGCCATCAGATCCGTTGTGGTGCGTTCCCTGGAAGCGTAGCGCTGATCTGAATCCGCCTCTAGAGGGCGAAGCTGCAATGTTCATGGCGACAGCGGTGGACGGGTGCTCGCACCATTTCTACGCGACACGGCGACCTGGTATCCGCTCCGGGTGTATCGAACCGCTGTAGCGTCATTCCAGCGCGTGCACGAGAATCCTCATCAACGCAAGGCCTGATTCACGCCCGATTTTGTATTCTCCATCTGGTGTCCGGCTGACGGCATTTTCTGAAAAGTTCATTGTTTGCCAGCTGAGCTCGAAGGGTGGGGGAGCTCAGAGTTATCCGGCAAGGACGCGACACTCCGCTTTCGCAGCATGGTGTCTCTTTGCCGCAGTTTGGTATTCCAGGCCTGTATCGGGGCTTCCTCGTTTCAGTCGCTGGAATCATCGTGTATCGCGCCGCCTTCTTTGGCCTTTACGACACGGCGAAGGCCGTCTTGCCTTCGGATAAGAAAACGAGTCACCCCGTGATGCGGAACTTCGCCATAGGTCTAGGAGTGGAAACTGCTGCGGGTGTGATCGCCTACCCTTTCGACACGGTCAGGTATGCCAGCATCACTCCTGGACTGTCAGTGATTAAACAAGACCCGGGACGTTCTGCGCGTGTGTCCAAGAACTGTGCAATTGGGCAGACAGCCTGGAGACGACGGACCGACGTGTTTCGCCAAGGGGCTGAAAACGAAGCGGACCTACTGGAAGAAACGATCTAGCGTGTCTGGGCTGCAGAGAGGCCGGTGCCAGTGCCTAGGTCACCGAATTGTCTGGAGAACGCTGCTGGGAACTTCCCATTGTTTGCCGATGTTTGGTTTCACAGGCGCCGGATGATGATGCAAGCACTCCGGAGCGATACCCTCTACCGGAATACATGGAACTGTGCGAGCCGGATAGTAGTAAGTCAACGGGAATTCCTGTTCAGATTGCACCCCCCGCCGCGTGGTTCCCTTTTTGGGCCACGGCTGCTGGGCGGCGACCCCTCGATAAGACGACGTTTTTAAGCTGGCAGTGGTTAGTTGCGACTAATAGGTTTTATGGATTGGCCAGCCTGTGGCCAGAGCCGATAGCGACCGACACGGGAGGCGTTCCGTCTCCTGTGTGACGCAGCGTCGGGTTCAGACCCAGGAGGCGCCTCTGTGTCGCTGGAACATGAAACGCGCTGGGACAGGAGACGTAGTTTCCTATTGGATTTCTCGTATCTGTGCTTCAGAGAGAGGAAGGGATAACGGCGTACTACAAGGGGTGCGGCAGCAACGTTGTTCGCGGTGTAGGTGGCGCGATTGTCCTTGTCCTGTACGACGAAATGAAGCGATTTGTTGCGCCGTAGTCGTGCGACGATGTGCGGGTTGACTGCCCGGCTGCGAATCACGTTTAGTCGTTGTGTTGAATTCTTAGTTGTTGTCTAATTTCTGTGGCTCTCCTTGTGTTCTTATCTCGTTCCCTCGGAACACACGTCAACCACTAAAAAACATGCGTGGCACCAAGGGAGAACTATTTGATTCGATCCCTTTGTTTTTCGGTAAAAAAGTTCTGTCACTTTCCAAGCCTCCGGGCACCCGTCAGTGGTGATCGCTGCCTCTCTCCTAGCCGGTCCAACCGAGTCCAGCTTCGGGAACTGAAGCTAGTCAAAACGCTGAACTAGGGGGTATTCCTACGACTCTGAGTTCCGACGTGTACGCCGCGTAGAGAACAAATGTACGTCTACCAATGTTCAGCTACCCCTATAATGGACTCCACTGAGTAGCGAAGTCGTTCCACTCTCACGTTGTGTTGATGGGCGTCTATTTGCCTCTGGTCCACCGACGCGGCTTACCATCGACCACGCAGTATGACATTGTCAGCTGAATCTTCCTTCTCACAAAATGGGCACGCGGTACAGTCCACTGCTTGAGCACTATGGTGCCGTCCCGTGTGAAAGACATACACGGTAAGGTGTTCGTGCAGTGATCCGCACTCCTGCTGCATGCAGCGGTCTCTGCTTCAGATCCTGACGAGATATTTGAGGGTTTATCGTGAAAGCGAGCAGCCATCGGGTTTGCAGAGCAACGCTGTTGTGTTCTCAGTACTGCTCCTCGCGTTTCGCAGTGAATGTGTACAACACACATCACTCTCTCTTGAAAATCCAGACGAATGTCCTCCACTGGATCCGAGGCAGCGAGGAATGCATGGCAGTTCATAGAAACGAGGTGAACACCGAATGCGGCTCTACTCGGCCACGCGTAGCCCTTCCTCGCGGCAGTGGCAGAACGCAATTTGCTGTGATAACAATGTTTGCCGAAGATTTTTCGTTCTGCTCTGCGGATCCGGGACGAAAAACACTACCCTATTTGTATTCTTCTCTGATGCGCCGCTCTCCTTGGGACGGTTGAATAGCCTTGTGAGCCGAAAATGCGAAGGGGCTCATCACGGACCAGTCGCCGACAATAAAGCGCGTAATAACGGTATACTGAGTGTAGCGCTTTCCAGTCTTCCTCTACTTGGCGCGGCAGCCGGTCACGGTATGCCTCAAACCCATTTAAGATGCAGGACACAGGAAAATGCCACATCAAACAATAGGGAAAGTACGCCATCTAACAATGGCCAAGTGGAAAAGAACTCGCTTCCTGAAATACGGTGAAGCAGGATTTTGGGTGGGTAGTTGCATCCTAAGTAAAAAGATGGTGAGGGTCAACCTCTCTGCATGACGCACCACCGGAACGTCGAAACGGCAGCTTAGAGCGTCAGCTCATGTCCCATTGCGCAACAGCGCCGGTAATGCTCTGGTGGTCCTTAATGCTTCTTAGGCGGCCACAGAAAACCACTATTGCACGAGGTGTGACACAGCGTATTGTTATTGTGGTAAAACCTGACCCCAGTGAACAGAAGGAACACAGAGCTTATGGCAGGGACCTGAACGTTACCACGGCTTCACATGTGACTGCAGTCAGCGGCCAACACTCGTTGTTCCAGCTCACACTGATGGTTAATCATTCACCTGTTCCTTCATGGGACGACCACTTTTTCGCACCTTAGCGTGTGTCTCACCTGTCAGTACACCCGATCACACGCCTCCCGAACTCGGAGCTGTCGGCGGGTCGCATACCAAAAGTGACCTCGTACAGGGCAGACCACTGTTAATCGCCCACAAGTACGGAACTGCAGCCAGTTAAGGTTGTCTTACCGAATTGTCGAACAATGCTGCGACTCTGTTCGTTCGTCTTAGCTTGCTGGCTGGCACACAGTTCGCGTTCGGTTGCCCTTCCAGTCGACGATGCTGAGCCAGAAGCTGAGCCTCCCACTGTAGTCTATGAGACCTCGGACCCGCACGAGTAAGTCTTCCTGTGAAGAAAGGGCTGACTGAACGCCTAGTTAACGATTACACAGTGCAGCGACAGGCTCGATAGAGGAAATTCTGAAGAAGCAAGTGCAGGATAGTGTGGCAGCAAGCACCCGAGACTTGGCATTCTCCGCCAGCGGCAGGACGGATGACTCCGGCAATTCTACCGCTGCTGCCGATGAGAAGCTGCAGCAACTAAAAAAGGAAACTGAACTGCAGAAAACGCGTGCAGCTCAAGAGCGCGAGCGCATAGACGAAGAGCATAGCCGCCACTCACGTGACATGATGGAGATGGAGGACACGCTCAGCAAGAAGCTAGGTGAGCTGCAAGGAAGGGAGCAAAACCTCTATGCGGCACAGCACCGGCTCGAGTCGCAGTTGGGAAAGGGTGAAGCGGAAATGATAAACGTTCACCAGCAAGCAGAGGAAGGGCGTTTTCTCCACCAGAGGATACAGAAAAATATCTTCGACGGAGAACAAGAAAAGCTGAAGTCAAAATACAAGAGTCGAATCCATCCCCACCGATTTGCACATGCAAAAGAATCAGGATTGCGGCAGTAAACGGCATTGAAAGGGCCATTGAAACTGTTGGATCGAGTGCGTCGAGCGACCAGCAGCATGTGGGTCGAAACCATTAAGAATCTCTTGTATCATGTTCGTGCTTATCATATAAGATGTTCTATGCAATTTCCTCGTCTACTTGCGTTTCCTCACTCTACCATCCGCTTCCGTGACCGCCCGCCGATGCTTTTGTGAGACGGCAGTTAATGACCTCTCATATTGTGGGTTCCTGACGACTTCGATTTCGGTATCGTTCCCGAAAAAACCGTGTCCCACTCTAAGTCAGTTGAATATGTTTGCCGCTTTCTTCTGAAGGACAAATGTTGTTATTGCTGCTATGGTGAACATGCCCGGGGATCAAACAGACTATGTGGGCGTTCCTCCGTGGACGCAATAATCGTAACACGACTGGAGAGCGGCCGACTCCCCGGAAAAGCAGGTGCTTGATTACTGTTGCAGTGTGTAAACCGTGGCCGTTACGCTACGAAAGACGAATTCAGGGATCAATCCACTCTAGCTCCTTTTAAGAACCGACAACAAAGTCAATAACGTAGGTGCCGAAAATTGCAAAAGTAGCTACGAGACAGTTGCAGCAACTTCGAAAGGCAGCGAAGCCCGGCAAGATCGGGTGATCTATAATTCGTACTCGGCTCAGCGTTGTCCGAAATTACACGACCAGCACGTGTCTCTGCTATTTGCAGCACCTCGAATGTAGCAAGATTTTTCACTCGAAGAGATATATACCTCGTCATCACTTGAATACGACCGATGACAAAGTTGCACTAGGATACCATCACTGTATACTGGCCTCTTCCTCTGCCTTACTGAACACACGAGGATCTCGTCTATAGGCCATCGCTGAGGCATGGCTTACCGGTGTAAACTGCTTTACATGCTTCGTGGTCTCTAACAAGTCAAAGTGCAATGCCTGTTTTGTGGCAGCAGTTTTTGATGCGAACCGTTGTTTCGAAAGTCCTTGTCCGGTAGGTGGTTGTGTACGACACTCAGACACTCGTTCGTACTTTCGTCACATGGCACGCCTGTTACTGCAGGGGCTTTAACGTTAGTCAAAAGAACCTGGCCCGCAACAGGCATTGTTACGACTTCCTGAAGTGCACCTGTTCGTTGCATATAATGGTACCCACAGAAAGTGGTGCCTGCTGTGCCGGGTATTGGTCGTTTGCATGTGCTGGTCGCTGAATTTATTCACAAGGAATGCCTCGTCAGAAAAAGATGTTATTCCTTTCGACAACTTCCAAGTTTCTGGTGTGATTATCCAGATAGTTTCTATACGACTCTATCTCATGCAGGAAACGGGTGTGAATAGGTGGGGAATTTTGAGTTGGGAGGTCCGTCGCCCGACGGAGGCACGCAGTGTGCCAGCTGCAGCTCACTTGATGACGTATATGAGGTATGTCCGTATCGAGAATTCCGAGAGTTGTGCAACGCTCGGAGAAATGCACAAAATCCGATTTGCCCTGTCGACGAAGTGTAAGACCGGGTGACGTGGAAGCTTGACGACACCCGGTCTCTGACGCCTTTACCGACATGAGAAGGCTTACACGTCGTCTGCAGACAACAGCGCTCAACGAGGTCTTCCGCCACGGACAACGCAGGATACGGGCAGACTAATTTACCCTTTGGAAACGGGACAAGGCTGGTTCTCTGGGCAACACTGAGTGCCACTGCAGCGCATTTGTCTATCGCCACATCTCGCCCTCATGGTGCTACTTGGAATATATGCATGTGTGAACGCGTGCGTCCTCACGTAATACGTGCAGGTGGGGGGAGATGTATATATATATATATATATATATATACGTATATATCAGATGATTCCCACGCTCTCTCCTGGCAGGGAGCCAGCACATGACGAAGGCCTATTTTCGTCCCCACTACACGCGCCGCTGTCAAGAGTTGTCAGTTTCGTCGCTACTCTATCTCTTATGTGCCCGGGCTCTTCACGTGTGGCCACCTCTCTGCCACCGAAATGCACACAAGAAAACTCGCGTGATTACCCAGCCGTGTCATAATCGAAAAGATGTGACGAGCTTTGGGAACGACAATTAGACGCATGACACTTCTGATCACACTCAGTGACATTACAGCGACTGCGCAAGACAACGGGGAATGGGAAAATCGTGCATTCTTCCGCCTGGAAATTTTCTAACGACACGCCCGAACAGAAGATGTCGTTCGGATGCGTTTCGACTTTGCGAATCTTTTTAAGAACACAGACTAGTCAGGCATACCCTCGGCGGTAAGACGTGCCACTCAACCATGCTTTTCACAGGTGGATGGGGCTCAATCTATGCATAACTACGCTGCACAATACCGGGAACCAATGGAGTTCGTTGGACGATGCGCGCACAGACATACTTGAAGAAAGCACGCTGACGAAGGTCAGTTGTGGCACAAACGACATTTTGGTAAGTTGAAGTTTGAAAGTTTTGCTTCAGTGTTACAATGTGAACAGCACAAACCGACGTCAACAAAAGCGCCACTCGAGATTGTTTCCCACCACATGCTTCGCTTAGGTGAACTTTTTTTTAAAGCGCATGCTTTTGGTGTCGCTCCGTCTCGCCCGGCCACCGCCAGCCCAGACAAAATAAACAACGAACAAGAGAATAAGCAGCAGGAGAGCGATGAAGAATGCGCACACCCCCGCGTTGTGCATGTATATTCGGTCCTGCATTTGCTCCACTACGCGGATGGATTCTGCAAAGTAGTAGAGTGCATTGATTAGCGCAGCAACCTGGTTCCGCTCAAGTGACGGCATTGCGTGAGATGGGGAGAGCATCTGAGAGGGAGCATCAACGGCAACACGCACATATTCGGTTCAGCGCATTTTGATACGTCAGCCGCATGGAGAGCTGGCGCGGAGGTCACGCGAGCGCCGGGTACACGAAACGGCGCGAGATGTGGACGCATCAGGCTTGGTTCGCCGGTCGGAGCGGAGTGTCGTTATCAAAACCAGACATACGGCCCAGTTTCTTTCCTCAGGGAGGTACATCAGACGGGTAGTATGCAGGCGCAGATGGCGTACAACCCGTCCAAGGATTAATTATACCCATCTGTGTATCTAAAGTTGATGCCCGGTTACATATTTTAGACGCTACCTTTCCGGCTAAACTGTGACTTGTCAAACCAGTCTGGGATCACACACAGCAAAGTGTGACAGTCCGCCGTGATGGGTGAAAAATCCTTACCCGAGCAGCGATGTGCAATGCTGTTAATTTGATCTTGCCGTGGAGACGGCACTTCTCGCAGGGAACGCACCGTAGGAGCCTGTCGATGCCTTCAGTTGTCTGCAGGAAGTGAAGCCTGAAGGTAAATGACATCAAATGGTAACGGCGCAACGGTCAGCATTGATGCGAGGTCTTAGCACCTGTGGAAGGAGGAAACGTGTTCGATGTACCAGCGCAAATAAAACGAATCAAAAACTGCAGGCACTGTGTGTATCGAATGATCCATTTTCCGAACATTCGACAGCATCTCTTCCGCGTCAGATGGGCCGATGCCGCTCGTTGCCAAGAGCGACGCAGGGTCGACAACTGGTTTCTAGGGTACCATGTATACAGCGCAGAGCTTCAAGCCTCCACCGACGCGTAATCAACTCACAGCGAGAAGCCGCTTCCTCTCACCCACGTGACAATGACCGTGAGCTGTTCTGCAGATGTGTCTTGCGAAACCCATCGAGACAAAACGAAAGTCTCCGCAGGAAGCGAGCCCCTGCGGAACCGCGTCAGCAGCGAAAGTACACAGCACTGACCACGCGTCCACTCCTTGTCTCTTGCGGAAATGCGATACCTGGAGCTGTCGAAAAATGGCTTCCTCATATGATCCGACGAGCAAGCGTGCAGAGACGATGTCGTCACATTGAGCATGTGAAGCAGTTCTGCTCGGGTCGAGAGGTCTTCACGGGTGTTTCCAGTCTCGCACGAGCACTCCTGCAGGATATCTGTCAGCCCGCACGCCGCGCGCAGTAGAACTCCGAAAGTGAAATACAAATTCTGAATCCGAGCAGGGTGCGTCGCAAGGCGCTCGCGAAAGAAATCGAGATTCGCGACAAAGACGGGAGGCGCGGGTGCACTATAGCTTCCATTTCCCTTCGGACCTGGAGGCGCCACTGACACTGGGTACGGCAGTGGAGGAAGTGAGTCATCTCGAGTGTTGAAATTTTCAGCAGCAAGTGCCGCAATGTTTGCTTGCATGCCAGACAACAACCGTCTTAGGTTCGCATTGTTCGAACACGCCCACGCGCTGGAAGAGCCTTCTAGACGAGGATCATTGAGGTTCTCTGGAAAAGGGTTTTCGCTCTCTGACCCCGATCGGAGGGTAGCGACAGCTGGTTCGCTGTTTAAGCGCGCCACTGGCACTTGATCGTACAGGAGACGCCACACAACCCCGCCGTCGTATTTCGTGAAGCACGGAGGATTCAAAAGTAGGTCGACGTAAACTCCAGTGGGCTGAGTGACGTTGCTCTTAGGGAACGCGCCCCCCTGCTGTAGACGTTCTGGTGTCTTGAACATTGAGAAAGGATCGTCCGGTTGCCTGCTGGATTGGTCTTGCGTCCACCGCGTGAAGGACGCTGCGAAAATGCCACCGGACAGCACAGATAGACGACAGAATCCATGATGCGCGTGCAATGCTTCTGCGCCAAGCCTTTTGTTCAAACGTGAAACACAGCTTGTACGCGTGACACGGTGTATGCTCCCAAAAAGTATGGAACGTACGAGACAGTTCTGCCTATCTTGCAACGCGAAATTTAAAAGTACAGCAACACCAGCACGAGGACGGTCGCATGCTTGCCAAAGAAATGGGCTTGCCCCACCTGAGTGACGCCGGTCCACGAACTCTTCGTCCGGCTTTTGCCGCCACGTGCGCGGAATCTCATCATCAGAACACTGGCAGAGCCCACAGCGCTGGGGCTCCGAGCATTTATCTGAAGAAACACCAGCACATGAGACGCACATGGACCAGTGTTGGTATGCGTCCGCTAGCATTTCAGGAGTTGCGTCTGTTGTCATCGGCCAACTTGGTAAGTATTTACCTCGAGCTTTGATCTGTCACCCGTACAGGTATGGATGCCATCAGGTCCACCAAAGGCCTCGGCAGGCACGGTATCACGTAACGGTTGCTTACGCTTCACAAGATCAACGGGCTCTCTATCCCTGACAGGGAGTGTCTCCCCTAAGAGAGATTTTGGCATCGAGCACTAGACCTGCGCATCCTCACGGGTCCCCTGTTCGGTAGCTCCGCTTGACCACCAGTGCCTTACGCAAACAAGAAATCGACCACACCCGTGCGGCATTCACGACGCATGCGACAGGTTGTGGCGGATTGAAAGGGTTTCATGGAGAAGCTCCAAGTCCCGCAGGCTGGCTGCAGCTGTGCCACGCCTTGGCCTGTGCAAATTCATCTGCTGAAGAACTGTAAGCGGATAACTCGATTCTACTGAGGATCTCCACTTCCCTGACGGCAAAGTTGTAAACACCAAGCGGCTTTGTCCGGCGAGGCGCCACTATCCGATAAGCTCAGCTCCCCGGCAGCAGTGCATTCACACTTCTTCGCCGGGACATTTAGAGTAACCGTTTCGCATGCAACGAAATCTCACCGGCATTGTCTCGCAACAGGTGGTCCAAGCGCGGGTCCGCGCATGTATCCGCCAATAGAGACAGTTTGAAAATACGAAAAAAAGTCCGCTGCTTTAGGCGGTGGAGAATCGGTAGGACAATCCGCGCATCCTCGGACAGTTGGGCCAGCGACGGAAAATCGAGACACCTGGAAGCGCAAGACCAGATGAATCCCAGAAAGCATGCCTAGGACACAGTGAGGCCTGAGCGTTTCTTGCTGGCCTCGCGACAGAGTTGGCTGCCGTTCAGTCAGGCACTCATCTTGCGTGGGTGGTCCGGTAAAAAGTTCGTGCAGACCGAGGGAGGCCGGACATCGCTGATTCGTTATCTTTCATACTTTCAGCCAAGAGGGTACATGATCGATGTTGTATACAGTCCGTCATGGAAGTAGGAAAGTGGGTAGCCGGTTGGCACAGCGGACCCCCCGGCGATCCGTTGACAGGAACCAAAGCGATAAACATTGGTTTTTGACTCATGTGCAATTCGCGTGCCCGGTTCATCGGCCACACAAGATCCCAGTCGACAGGAAACAGGATTCCACGGCTGATAAGCGGGTAGCAGACTCAGCGAGATGGAGCAGAAAGGACGCCGAGCTCACCGAGGGAAGGTTTCCGACGGGCGTTGCAACTCCCAGGACTGAAGAAATGACGGCAGATATGGTCGGGCCGTCATGTATAGCCGCGTGACCCAGGAAAACAGAAAGTTCGGTAGCTCGTCATACGTCTCTTTTGAGAGAGAAGCAGAGGAAGACGGAGCAGCCGAACAGAAGAGGGATGCTTCATGGCAACTGAAGACGAGCATGATTCCGAGAGCCAGCTGCAGGGAGCGCCGCGTGACAGTTCGTGCCGCCGGTGCTCCACCGGGGCATCGCCCTCTTGTTATTTCCATGCATCGAGACCCTTCCATAATACAGACAGGCCTAAAAGCCACTGCTCTGGCCACGCCTGAGCGTCTCCGACATCCGAAAAGCGTTTCCAGAGTCCGGTCTTGTTAGCGCCTCACGCGGGTCGGTCCTCGCCAAAAGAGCGCGTCCATGAACGTTGAGGAACTTCCTCGCACCTGTTCTAAATCGTTCTTGCGACCTGCCGAAGAGAAACCACCAAAGGAAAATAGTGCCGGCCGATGCCTCCAGCACCCGCTCGTGCCAGGCACACTCGCCAACTCGGCCGAGGTCACACGCAGCGAACGAAGGAACACAGAAAAAGCAGGCAACGGCGCAAAGCTGCAGGTACGATTCTCTTATTGCCGACGGCTTTAGTCTCGTGGTGATACTGAAGAAACGAATGATTCCGATACAAATATGGACGTATTCTCGCGAATTCTTTACCGGCAAGAAATCGTCAGATCCGTGCCAGGCGCGCCTGGGTACGTGTGTTCCAAGGTCCAAGGTTTACGGTGTGTCCATAGCACACACACACACACACATCAAATGGACGAACGGAAGAAAAAAGGCAGTATGCCACCAAGGAAGTTACTTGATGAGAAGAGACTAATGTCTGAAAATACGCCATAGGAGAGGAACACACAAATGAAGTTAGACGAGCAGCAACCCCGCTTGCACACCGTCGTGGCGCACCGAGAGAAGCCTCTGAGTTGACGGTTGGTCTACCACCCACCACGCACTTTCAGCGCGCGCCGCATGCAGGAATCACACAAATGTGTTAGTAGTCAGCCGTCAGGAAAGTTTAACCGTCGGATGTCAGTTTTTGTGGGTTTCGATTTTTAGGTCATGGTTCATCAACGTCTGCATGGACAAAGGGATACTCTGCGCATCCGGTGTCTCGTCCCATTTGTTACCGTCTGAGCTGAAGTAGGAGTGGTGACCAGAAGTGACCCTACAAGGAGCAGCCAGAGTCGTCGGAATGATTTCATGAATAATTGCTCTCTCAGCCGCATACAGGAGATCTCTTCTACATTTCACGGTTCGTGTATGGCTGTTGAACGAGGGGCCAACTTCCTAAAACTCGCCATGTGCTGTCGAAACGAATCTCCTGGCGAAGCAGTGAAGCCTTCCGGTGACCGCTTGCTGCCAACATAAATAAGAAAATCGCACGGTCTCGTCCCCATTCTCTGCATTTGCTAGTAAGCATCGCCAAGCGGCACTTCCTTCATCCTATCAGGTGCTGGCTGCGGGCGCTGGGTGTCTTCGTTTCTGCATTTGACACTAGCCTACAGCTTGATGCGTGGGCGGCACTTGTGACCACTGTACTGATGCAGCTAACGAAACGAAGCACTTACGGGGTGGGCCTGCGACGGTTTCTGCCGCAGCACAAGGGACTAATGGCGGAAGAATGCTATTGTGAGGACTGACAAGGACCGTTCAGGCCCCTGCATGGGCCAGTGACCCCACATGTGATCGCTGTCCCGCCACATACGGCCTGCAAGTGCCTTTTAGGATGGCACTAGGGATGTTCATACGCAAACACTTCAGTCCAGCTGTTCCAGTAGCGTTCTCACGAGTTGAGCAACTCACCATATGCTAAGCTGTGGCTCGGATACAATCCGCCCGGTCCACGCTCCTCGGAGTTCGACTGCAGCTCGTCCATGTGCAGACAGCGGATTGGGCGCAGCAGTTCAGGATCGGTCCTTCGTCCCGAAAATTTACACCTGGCACTCGGTTCTTGAGAAACAGCACGATAACACAATAGCACTTGGGTCCGGTAAACAAAGATATTCAATATCTAAACCAGCAGTCCACTTCCTAGAAGATACTCCCCAGAAAAAGGTTGCAAATAATCGTGTCTCAGAGATTACCGCTCCCAGTACGAAGGGTACTGAGCCTTTTCTGAGACTTGTTCATAGTTGAGGGTTTGAGAGGAGAGAATCTGTCTGCACCAGAGATAGTGCCATCAAGGACGCCACGCCACCCGACCCCGGCTGGCAGCGACCACAAACAGTTGCCATGGCCGTGAGGAAACACTATGCGAAAATGGTTCACTATCTTAAACAAGGAGCAAGGGAGTTCCGACAGCAGCTTATGCGGAAATATGCATGTATCTCCCTAGTCACTGGTCAGTTGATGTCCACAGTTGCTCTCAAACCCGAATTTGCTGGCGTCCACACGTGCAATGGTCTATCTGCCTCTGTGGAAACCAACAAACAGTGCTAGCTAATCCCTTGTTCAGAAGTAAGTTCAAGACCACCTTGTTCACACCTCGCCTCCGCGACGGAACCCCCCAACGACTCGCTGACAGTAATGGAAGAAGCAAAGCCGGTAATCGTCCCCCCCATGGTGCGAGAATTCTTTTTCGCCATATGATCTCTTTCCAGACATCCGTTCCCAGAACCCCTCTCTTGCCAGTAATTTACAAGGTGCGACGAGGTGTTCAGTGCTGTGTAGCGCGAAGTGACAAAGGCATACCAAATGAGAAAGCGAGAACCTCGAATGTGAGAAAGAGAGAGATCGACCGGACGCCAGAGAGACCTAGTTGGACCGAAAACCCGCAGGTGGATCCGGCTGGCGCTTTGGGACACACTCCTGCCGTAGATCGGCCAGAACAATTGTTTAAAACGATGAGAAAGGATTCCAAAGGCGTCAAACAGGCTCCTGGTTCCCCTCAGTGGTCCCCCTACCACAAGTTCCGTTGCGCTTTCCTGTTCCTTCTTGTTGACAGCAGCTCTGTCTTTTACTCTTTAGATTTCCAAATTTTTTTCATTCTCTCTTGACATTTTTTCACTGTGCTCCTAAGCCCTCTACCACCGTCCTTTTCACTAAATTATATCTCCTGCCTTCGTTCCATTTTCCAGGTTTGCGGCCTCCTCGACCCCCGCGCCTGTGTCGGCCGTTTGACAAGCGAGTTGGCTTTCCCTCCAATGGTGACGCTGATACGTTTGTGACAGCGAATGCGCCGAGTCGCAGACGTTTTCCTAGCATCCCTCTTCTTCTCGCCGGTGCTTTGTGGCGGAAGAGATCTCAACTTCTCTCTTGATTGCTGGAGACCAGCAGGGAGCCAGGAGGTCGTAGAGTCGAACGAGCTCGACGGGACCGACCCCAAGACGTCGTTTGACCCCGCCTCTCCTGAACTCGTTTCAAAGAGGGCCCTGGTTTTCTAGAGGCGACGCTGCATTGAGTTGTCCTGATCTCATATATGCTCGAAAGCCACCCATAAGGTTTGTCTTTTCGATGGGGTTCTTCGTTTGAGAACTAGACCGAGGTAGCCGTGGATGACGGCGGCGAACGCCAGCCAGCCGGCACTGAAACGGCGCGCACCCGGTCCCGCGTCTCCGTTGTCTCATTGCACGCTGTCGCAACTTGCTTGTCGCGGACAACGCTTCCGTGCCTAGCGGATGGGGCTCACTGACCGGACGAGTACCTCGGGGTGAAGAAGCGTCTGCCCAGATTCATCGGCTTTCATCAAGCGCCGCATGCAGTCCGCCGACTGCCCACTCCGGACACAGGTTCTCCCTGTTGACTACCAATTCACTGCGGAAAGTATAGAATGCTCGCACCAAAAGCTCGGCCTGACTGGCGCGTTGTCCGTCATGTTGCTGTCATCTGTCCCCTCACGCTAAGTCCCAGTACTGTAAAGCGCTTAGATTTTTTGTCTTGTGCTGGCAGTTGTGGCCACCTTTTCCTAGTGTCCTTTAAGCGGGCTTCGAAAACCCTTTTCCCCAGCGATTCCCCGCTGTCTCCAAAATTGTGAGGCTTCCTGCCTCGAGGCGGCTGTCATGACCCAGCCAGAGCTTCTTCGCTTTTCGTTCACGGCTTCTCGTGACGTTTTTTCATCAGAGATCCAATCTAGACGCAGGACGACAATCTGTGCTGGGGAAGCGAACGGGGGCGAGCAGATGAAGGTTCATGCGTTTCAGCAGAAACGTTCTCGACTCTCAATAGGATCCGCGCTTCCCTCTCAATCGATACAGCATGCCGTTTTTCAACATGGTTCGGACCACCATCGTCTGCGCAGCTCGCTGCTTGACGGTTTTCTCTCCCCTTTTTTCCGACTGATCTACGCACTGATTGTACACACAGGCCTGGCTGTCACCGTCACTCATCTTGAGACAGATGGTGAGGACGGTCATGCCAATGCTGAGGAATGGACACAAGAAGGGAACAGAAATGCACAGAAGAATAAGAGAGCCATACAACGAGTTAGTTCAACGGAGAAATCCAAGCGCAACGCGAGGACGCAGTGAACGTCCGGCGGTCGCCCTGTGTCCGTCAACCCTCCAAAGTTACGCATGGACACGTCAAAAAGCGGTGCGTGGAATGTGAGTAGACAGACAGGTACGACAACGAGTACCTCGAACGCTAAAAAATGTGGCGTCGGCGCCGAGGAACGCATCATGGGCAGGCCCACCACTTGAGTCTGGCCGTGTCATAGCACGCCACGTCCACAGAAAGCACTGGGCACTGGTCCTTCTCACTTCTTCGGCCACGATCCAATGGCTTTGCCCGGCTCGACTTGCCGTCGTACTGGATAATTTGTTTTTGCGGAAAGGCAGCAAGCACTGACTGGATAGCCAGACACGGTGGTGTCCCGGCTACGGGAGGAGGTATGAAGTGTGATAGTGGTTTCCTGCAGCAAGGTGACAGATCATGACGAAAACACATGAAAGCAGCTGCGGACATTCCGGCAGGTGGTCAGGCGCGCATGCGTGCACGGAGTGGGTGTGTTGTCGTAGGGTTTGGCGCTGAGCAGGAACGAATTACCTTCGGAAAGACTTTCTTTCCTATGTGCCTCACGATTTCATACACGCGTCGCTTGGCTGGTGCTGCCAGTAATATACGCACATACGGCAAGTCGAGTGAATGTGTTGTCGCGTCCCTTTCTTGTAGGGAGAATCAGACAGACTGCAGCAGGGGGGCCATGCGGTCGAGGTGAGGAGCCCATGTGCCACTGTGTTGCGTAAAGGCGGCCGATTATTGAAAATTTTGGGGCCCGCCGTGCTACGCCGATGTAAATAAAAATGCGGTGTAAATAACCACGTACTCACTCCCGTCGGGGAGGCACATGTTAACTGCGGCGCGGGGGGTGTCTAACTTTCTGAATTCTGTAGTCAGGATGACGAGGTAGGACGCGTCGTGTGGCGTCAAGCCTCAGACCAGGCAAGTGCGGGGTATTGTGCAAAAGCGAGTCCCGTAGTTGTCTACACATATGGATATCTGAGTCATGTGCGTACACTATAGATATATCCGCGAATGAGAGCGCACATTCAATCGAGAGTCCAATTCGACTTTTGCAGGTGAAGGGATAAACCTCTGTTGAGTTCACTAGGGCAGGATGTGTGTAAAGAACGAGGTGAGCAGTACTGGTGGAGAGCTTGACGCATGCCTGCCTTTATGTCGCGGCTGTCAGATACTGCAGATAACAGTGCCAACGGTAACAGTGCCATTCCAGTAAGCAAAAAACGCCGCATATTGTAGCGGTCGCGTTCAGCGGTCGCGCATCCGAGCAGGAAGCGAACTATTTATATAGATATACATGGCGTAGGATAACGGCGGACAGAGAGGTTTACTTGCTCGTATCCCGTACAATAGAAAATGGAATATAGGGGGGACCGGCTGCTATTTGGTAAAACTTCAGGACCACAGAAGTGAATTACAGAGAGGCGTATATTTCTATCTCGTACACATTTGTTTGCAGATGCGCGCGATTTACGGGTCGAATGCAAGCGAAGTCACACTCCTTCACCTGCCTATTCCGTCGAGTTCGCCCGCGCAACGATGTGCTTGACGCCTGTCCACATGAGGTGTCCTCAGGCAGAGCTTGTAGGCGACGTGTCTGGGGGCCAAGTGTGGCATCAGTGATATGTTCTACTGTAAAGCACCGTCGGTAATGAAGGGCGACGAGAGCAATCAGCACCTCGAAGCAGCGGCAGCTGCTGGAGAAAGCGAGATTGCAGAGCGGATCTTACTTTTTTCCCATGCCACTGGCATCTGCGTGTGGATGCGACCAACAGGAGGACAGCACCATGTACGGATTCAAGGGCGAGACATACTCAAACAGTATTCCACATGAGTTGAGGGAAGTGTTCTTGATGGTGCTGCCTCTTCTTCTGCTCAAGTGGTGGGGTCACGAAGAAGGGGTCGAAGCCTACGAAGGGAAGGAGAGAAATCTGATGCAGTCATTCTGGAGGTCGTAATTATGACCGTTGTGGCCGTCTTGCAGGAAATGCCAAGGGAGGAAGAACACGCTCAACAGATGCAATCGGCGTGTAGGGGGGGCGCGGGCAGGTTTCCAGACAGCAGGAGTGATTTCATGTTTCCGACCACCGCCATGTAACATGAATTAGGCGACCATCCGATCGGCGAGTATCAGAGGTGAAAGGCAGCAGCACTATGGAACCTACCGGAGGTCTACACCCTCTCGTACTCGTACACTTCTTTCCATCTTTCAGAAGAATTCCTTCGCTGTCGAGTGACTGGCTTTAAATAGGAGGGGGGGCAGCCCAGGTTTATGCTGTAATAATATACAGGACGACAGGCTCCAGGTCGTATTACCAAAAACTTGCCTCTCGGGTGGCAGAGACGAAGTAACAGCAGCCACTAATGGTCAGCCAGCTTAGCTGTGCTGACTCATGTAACTTGTCGACTTGGGGGGCACACATGGTGGTCGAAAGCAAACAAAAACATGGTTCCCACCCCAAAGTCATCGATGGTGCCTGCAAAGGGTACCTCATTCAATATAAAACCTGCACTCGGCTCCGCTCCTCAAGAGTGACCAACATGTCATCTAGCTCAACGATTGAAACAGTTTGCCAAGGGCAAACGCTTTACGAAAAAGGTTTTCCCACACAAGATGGTTCCTGCACGGTTGGAAAGTATCAGGGCACAGTGAGGGTTGTGACTCCAGCATTGATGAACTTCAGACGTAGGGGGCCAGAGTTTCCTTCGGCCCGAGCGGGCACCTCCGTTGGAGCTGGGTTAAGAACCTCTGGAGACAGTTTTTTCCCTATCTACCATTTAAAATCGTGTAAATATATTCAACAGAACTACAGTGTTTGCGCTCATGTAGCCAGTGTCCAAGACTGCCTGGCGCTTAACGATTCCAGCTTCCAGCTAGACTCCATATGAAAATGAGCGCATGTAAACCAGTCTTTTGCACACCGCTCGTTACGTAACAAGAAAAAGACATCGCGATTTTAGATCGGTTGGTACAGAATATCAAACCTAACACTTATAACTGTGTTGAATAATACAGGGTCAAACTGTGGGTTAGTTTCGACGCCCAAGGCAGAGCACTGGATTGGATACCCAAGGTGTTTTTCGTCGATCGTATGGCGCTCTTCTCTATTGGCACGGTTGCAATTCAAGAAGTATCGGTATCTCTCCTTGACGGGAAACGAGGCCCGGGACAGGACTGCTACGCAATGGTAATTCAAGCAAGAAAAGATGTTTTCGTTCTTTTCCACGCTGCCGTCTGTTTGCATCGGCGGGTGCTTGAGGCTGCGAAAGCGCTGACATGCACGTCACACATGCGGGGACTAGGACTACCAGTCTTGCAAACACCCGTGTTTGTGGAGTTTCCTTTGCAAAACTGCTGCAAAGTTTAAGAGCCGGCAAGCCCCCCTTCTGCGTGGGGCGTAGGATTTCAAGCTGGGATGTAACTGTCTAAGCAGGTAATGAAAATCCAGTCAGCGGGGGGCGGACACCGGATGTCGAACTGCTATGAAGCATAATCGTACTGAAACAAGGCATCTCTGATGTGACGATTCGGTGACTACAGCAGTCACGAGATTGCTCCGTTGCCCTGACGCTGACTGGAGTTCTCGCTTATTCTTCAACGTTGAGGATAGCAATTTTCACCAAAATACACCAGGGCACGGAACACTGCCCGAGCGTTTCGCTTCTTCCCGGTGCCGCTTTACGAAGATATCAGCGGCGTGTCCCCTCTCCCACAGCTGGGAAAAACGGGAACCAAGTCACAAAATGCGTGGCGAAGCGGCGTATGCGCACGACAGAGGGAAAACCATTAACGAATAACGTGTCGCCTCGCCTCTCATAGTTTTTTCAGGTTACGCTTGATTCGCGTTTCCAAGAGTAACGCTGTTGTACGTCGCCTGATGTTACACTGGGGCCTTTCGTTTTCCTCTTTTACACTGGGGTCACTGGTGGAGGCGCATACAGGAAAACGCGTCGTGAGACGAAGGCAGGCCACCGGTGGGCGGCTGGAGCCTGAGATTCATCGCTGGCCCGCTGCCCCGGCCTGGGTGCGCTGTCATCACGCTGGTTCAGCGAGAAACCTTGTCCCCGCGGACAGGGTAGCACCCCGCACTCGATCTTCCATTGGTAACAAAGAACTATGGCCTGGATGAATCGATGTCCAAGCCCTGCATGTGTTTGAATCTCTATCTTTCCGCACCACGGACTGCCTCCGGTTTCAACAATCAAGTCACCTTGGGCAATTTAGCTACGGGGTGCTTTTCCTCATGAAACAAACAGGTTCCAGGCCGCCGGAGGACAAGGCCTGTAGTGAATCATCGTAGCGGTGTTCGCACACTTGGGCGACAAATGTGTCTTACAATGCCGAGGTGAATGCTTCACGGCAGTGTTTTCCAGTTCATTCGCGCTTAAAAGAGGACTGAAGGAGGATCACATGAGCCGCGTATGCCGGACAGCGTTCGGCTGATTGTCGGTACCAGCTCACTGATCGAGTGAGAATAACGTCGTCAGGCTTCACTTTTGTGTTGCCAATCATATGGAGGTTTCTTGCTTTGAGACACTCACGGATGCAAGTTACCTCGAACTGCTTCGCTAGTCGGAAGTGCTCGAATTCAGTGACCCAAGGTGAAGAGAGACGTGTCCCTGCGGCGAGCGATATGCTAGCTTTTCGTACCCGTTATTTACGTTTCGCCAGATGGAAGTCAACGCTACGATTTTGTCGTCTCCGCGTGGTGTCTGATCTGGTTTGTTTTTGTTTGTGTGGTACGTGTCGTCAGGAACCCGGAACAGAGTACGTCAAACCGCTTGTGATTACCCCTTCTGTTGTAGTCAGACGTCCCTAGTTCTCCCAGACTGTTGGAATCCGTGCGTCCGTGCGGAAGAAATCATACTGTATGTGTCGCCGTCAATACCAGCGGATGATATCCAACTGGTAGCAACGTCCCAGAGTTTGCATGTCGCACAGGAGACACTTCTGAGTGGCATTCGCTTTTGAAGAGAAAGTGAACCGGAGGACTGTAGCAAGCCAGAGGTGGTTGGAGCATTCGGCGTCTCTCGCATCACTGCCCATACGATGTAACCGCGGTTTGTAACATTTGATTTTTTCGAACGTTTCTTCCAGCTCGCAAGTTCATCAACACATTTGAGGACTGCGACTAACCGTTTCCAAACGTACAAACGTTATGGTTCAGTTCATTTGGTCTTCCGACGTGGAGGAAGTGTAAAGGTGAGGGTACTCAAATTGATGAAAACGCGAGAAGCAGGCGAGACATTCCTGTCACTGGGACAGCGTCGCAAAAAATTTCCTAGCTCTTGAAAGTGTGTGGAACAGTAGCTCGAGCTTGCTTGAATGATATTTGGAACCTGAGTCTTCGGTCTCCACAGGATCCCTCGGTAAGTGCACTCGCGTTATATTCCTTGGTCATGTGGACATTACTGTGTAGATACGATCGGAGCGACCAGTGGCACTGTGGAGGCTATTTGCAGGTGGAAAAAAACCGGACCGAGACATGATTGGCATGGAAGGTACCCCGTAGGTCATTGCGTTCTCAACTGGCGAATGTTCAGGGAGGACTGGAGCACTTGCGAGCATCTGCCATCAAAGCCAGAAAGAAGTCACACCTTGCAATGTTTCATTTCATATGTATGTGCGTTAACCTGGGCCATTCGTATTGGATGTGAGACCCTTTGGGATTTTGGTCGATCAAGATGTCTGGATCAGTTACCCCGGTCTAAGCGAGGTTAGCGCGAGCGAGGCCGAGGGACTGATGAAGTGGGGTGACATAGGAAGACGGGCGATTGTGCACGAATGTGCTGATAGGAACAGCATGTGCCTGTGCAGCGAGAAGGGTATATCTGTAATCCAGTTATTACCAGTGACCGTACGAGTGATAGAGAGAATGGTTAGTGATGGGGGTGCGCTTGACACCGTGGGCGGTGGAGGGCGATAATGTGCTTTCCTGTCGCTGAATTATTGGTGGTTCCACCACAAGACCCAATTTGATAGTGGTTGGGGGCAACCACAGGACCGCTTTTCTTGTTTCCGTCTTTCGCCTGGAGGACGCGATGTGTTTAAGCGAGACTTGGGAGGAGACTGTGGCAGAGCATCAATCACAGAGGAGTGGAAATGGGACGTGGAACTGGCTTGGAGGGTAGCGAGCGGAAGGCGAAGATTTGATTTCACGTGTAGGACTCGCCGAGGGCTCAGGTGCGGGACACAACTCGACTCTGGCCGTATACAACCATAATCGGCGAGGACCGCCTTTTTCCTATTTGAATTTCAGTATTACGCGTTTAATATGTTTCAGCACAACTTTGGAGTGGAGCAGTGCGTGTTGCTTGTGTGTGGTACAAGCACGGTCTGTGTGTGCTAGTGTTACTTTGGAGCATCAACAGGGCCAAAGTGTCTGGAATGGCTGTAGCCGCAGTTGAGTTCTATATTGTTGGCGTCTTGGTCTGAGGTGCGACAGGGGCGTTTGGAAGCGGGAAGGCCTAACGTGTAGGCGATGGTTTCGTAACAGACTCAAGGGGAGGCAAAAGGCGCAGGATATTGAGGAACAATTGATTTCGTCCAGTTCCATGTATTCCGAGATGCCGTCGTATGGTTGGCGGGAATAGAGGAGGTAGTGTCTGACGCAGTGTGATTCAAAAGCCTCTTCGCAGTGAATCTGCATGCACACATTGACTAAATTTGAGCTAAAAGAGAACCGTATTTCAGCCTCCACCACTGTTGGTTTACCTACGTGTCTCGAATTCCAGTTTGCTATCAGAGTGGTGGATGGCATCTCCGGTATGGTGTGGATGTACTTTTGCGCTGAAGCCGTCCAGCGGGGGAGGTCGAGAGTGAGGTCACCGATGATCACATGGGAAGCCAACCCCCACGAATTGGCGCCTAGTAGCGTAATATGTGATTGACTGCTGCTCTCCTGTGCCCGTGTCATCGAAGCATGTGTGTGTGTAGCCTTCACTAGCACTCAATGCGTTAATACAGCATCCGTGGTGGCTGTCATGTAAGGCCTGACTTTGTCTGGTGGGAAAGGAAGTCACCCTTCAATCGTCCTGGCAAACCCGACACTCTCCCGTATGTACTGTGCTGCAAGAGCCCTACCCACCCATGCGATGTGCACTGGTCGCTACGTCAGAGAGGTCCGTGTGTAAGTCACAGGTCCAGTCTCTTCGAGAGATGACCGTCCTCTTATTTCTCCCCGCGCCGTGGTGGAGAATTTGAGCTTGCACAGGGGAAGAAGCATTCTAGCCCTTCCTTGCAAGCCTCCACTATCAACACTCCGTATGGAGAGAGACCAGCAGAGAATCTGTCGTGAATAAGACAGACCGATAGTTCAGAACTCCTGCATAAATCTACTTCGTAACCGCAGAGAGTCTCTGCCGAAGCAATACAGGTTCTGTCACGCGCCATCTGCCTATTCCGAAACTCGAGTCCCTCGTAGGTGCTCAACGCCGCTTGTAAAGAAGTGGACTCTAGCGTTTGAAAAATGAAAATTTTCAGTAGTTGGTTTTGGCCCAATTCCCCTTTTTCTCGATGCGGTGGAGACCCTCCACGCCACTTCGGCTGATTGTCAAGTGCAAACCTGGCAAACAGCACTTTCATATTTTTTCAATTACGTGGAGTTTCGATGCAGGGCACAGTCAATGAGGCGTCAGCTCAAAACAGAAGAGTTTGTGTGACTAAGCAGCGCACAGCATCGTGTGCTGCTTATTTAACATTGCAGGGAAACTCAACTTTGCAAGCCCAACCAGACACACATGGTTCGTCTATTGCCATGTGGGCTCCTATCTGTCGGAGGCGCTGGTGAGACGTCGGCAGTTCGTAACTGCAGTAATGAACTACACCAGCAATGCATCTGAAGTTCACACACTCAACCGTACGGATGATGCTGTAAAAGGGACAGACGGTCGGCGCGCGCTCTGTCTCTGGGTCTCGGAAGTCGCCATCGTCATCAGAGAAAGGTACACACGCAGCACAGATGATTTTCAATTAAGAGGCCAGCAATCAAAAGTGAGGACTACGTAAGGATGAGGGCAGCTATTCACTGGGCAGTTGCTTCAATTTTTTGAAGCTCCGTGTGCCGCTCATTTAACGTCACATTCCTGTTCTAGTGTGCAGGAAAAGCCAGCTGTCTTTGCCGTAACAGGCTGGCGTTCGCATGCATTACAGCGACCTCTACAAAGCACCGGCGAGGCCTTTGAACAACATATTCCTATAATCGGCATCGATACTAGCACAGATGTCTTGTCTCTCCCATTTCTTGAACGAAATTGGAGAGGCTGCCAAATCCAGAGACTCGGAAAAACACGAAACTAGAGTTTTACTCGGCTGTACTCCGTGGTAGGATAATGTGAAGCGAACATTCATCCGTCACAAAAATTGCATGTCCTAACTGGCAGCAAGAATCCATCAAGTGGAAATAGAACAATCCATACGCATGTAGCAGATATATGCCGAATAAGGGTGACGCTGATGGTCGGAACTCATGTGGTGCGTCTCATCAATTCATTTGTTCCACCACAGTAGAGTCAGACGGTAAGAGCGGAGCAAAACTGGCAGCGTCACACCTGCCTGAGGCATCTCGGCTCCATGTGGGATGCTCGAGGTCGCCGAAGACAAGCCATTCTTTGGAAAGCACTTGGCACTCCAGAAAAGGCTGTATCGCTTGTTCGCGACAGTTGGCTGATGTATGGACCTACTGCCCCCGGGTCTGATACAAGTCGGTTGTGGCAAAGGATCGCCGGTAGGCGGCGCTGCGGTGACAGTGACTGCCTCGTCTGTCTGCAGGCGCGGTATGTGGATAAAGGAACGGGTCCGGGTGCTATGCAACACAGGTCCGATAGATGCATGTGATTAGTTGAGAAGGCTGTATTGTCACACAGACCTCAGGATTCTGGCGAATCCGCAAACGGATGTTTCAACAACGTTAAAAACCGTTTTGTTCCCAATTGCAGGTTAGGCCCTTACGTCCCCTCCGTTGCCAGAAAGTAGACCAGCAAACGGAAACTGCAGTTGATGGCTCGGATGGCTCGGCGACATGTATCTTGCGTCGCAAGTTCTAAGGATGCAAAAGAAGCTGCACCTTTACCCGGCTCTGTAGCTGCATCCTTTTCTCCTCGCCCATGAAGACACTTTGTCCGTTGGAAAACTCTCTAGTCTTAGTGTTGGCGTAGCTTATGGATAGGATAGCTCGTGGGGTTACTACATAGGTGTGCGAAAGAGCAGACTCCGGCAAGGCAGCGCAGGCCACCGGTTCGGATCCCCAAGATGATAATGCCACGTGCCAAGAAGTGATATTTCGCTGCTAGAGGCATACGCCGGCATTTCATAGCTGATCAAATGAGGCCATGAGATGTCGAAAGTGGCCACTAGCCTGCGCGGCGTAAGGCCTGTTTGCACCTAAAAGGCATGTGCAAGTTGCATGTGCCAAAGGGGCTTAATGATTAAGAAATGCTCATCATGAGCAGCGAGACAACAGCCATGAGGGTGCTATTGTGGGAATCAACTCTCAGGCTGTAAGCAGCCAGATTCCTTTGCATTCTCTCTGCGAGATGTGTGTCTCCCCTGAAATTGCGGCGTTGCAGAGGACCGCAGCTATCACGAGCGGTGACACCGGCCTTTATGTTGGCGTGTCTGATCAGTGCAAATGATGTCCGTGTGGCCAGTTGTCCGGGTTTTGGGAGCAGCGAAGCAGAGGCGGAATGGTATGGGACTGTAGCATTGTCGGTCTGCTCCAGTTGCACTACCCGGTCGTAAGGGTGGGGACCTCAGGAAACACAACGTACCAAAGCCAGGCCTTCCTACCACACCAACAGTAACATCCTGTCAAACGTGGGAGTGCTTAGAAGCGCAATTTTCTACGCGAGCCCTCTGTGTATTTACGACCGTATCGGAGACGGCTCGATGTGTCGCGGTAGGTGCCCGATTGCGTACATGGTATTGATCAAAAGTGTTTCGGTCGTTGCGAACCGCCACCGCAGGCTGTAGCTCTCTCGTGGTGTGAGGTATTGCCAGTGGAAGTGCCCTGACAAAAATATACGCGAAGGGCAAAACCGATTCGTGCACACTCCCGGGAATAAGTTAACTGGTGATTTGACGGCTGCTCTCTATCTTTTTGAACAATCTTGTATGATGTACAATGTATTCGCTCTTCGGTGGAACGTTTCTGACATCTTCCGAAATCTGCGGTCGCCCTGCCCACTGGCTGCTCCCGCTTCCCTTCATTCATGGAGAGCAGTCAGGACGGGTCAACACCTGGATAAAGGTGGCCTGGCGTAGGCTGTGTCCCGCAGTAGGTGGTGACAAGAAACAGCCCCGCAGGGCTTTCGATGACCTGTGGCAACCTAAAAGTGGCTTCCAACGAAAAGAAGAAGAGATATAACGTCACAGTAGATTAGGCTACCTTGATGGCCTAGGCATTGCTGGGAGCCGCATTATGCAAAGTGCTTGAGCGTTGGGTTGAAAATATGGCACAGGAAGTGTTCATAACGTCATTCTGCAGAGTTGATTCTTGTGACTATCACTCAGTATCGTAGATGCATGAGGTAGTGCTGCCGGAGCTGGTGTGGTACAACAAATAACATATTCAGATCGGGAGCTGGCACAAGTGTTCCTGAAACCTCAAGCTGAGACAAGTCACTGCGTATCTTTTTGCGATATTGAATGTGACACCCTCCCTTTTTCTAGAAGCACCTGACCAGTGGACCGGCAATCGTTGGTATCGTCGTCTCATCTCACAAAAGTATTTTCTTCGTTCTTTGGCAGGGTGATTTCGTGTCGTTAGCGAATCTTCTACAGTGGTTCGATGCAGATTTCACGCTGAAGCAATGTAGCTCAGCCTGACACAGCCTGAGAATACTCCAATAAGCAACAGGGCCACATGGATATGAATGTCACAAGTGGCATCACCCAAAATTCGACAAGCTCTAGCGTGTAATTGTACATATTCCTCCTCTTACACTACAGATGACTGTTTACCTGGTGTCACAGCAGAAACTGTCAACCTTTTATTTGCTATATCGTCAGGCTGTACGCTCCTCTCATATTGCTTTGCTCCGACAGGTCAATATGATTAGGACGGTTGTCAGCAATAAGCCCTTTTACCCTCCCGCGCTGGTAGATTTGCATAGGTGTGAGATCGACCTCCCAATTGTATAATGCCCATTCGAGGAGATTGTGATCGAGCACATGCTGCTTCGTAATATGACGTCCAAAAGTCGTTGTGCTTTAGGGCTGCTTTGGCTTGTTTATGGTTCACACCTCGTTCATGAAGACGTTGGTGGCATAATTTGTTTTTGCTAATGGCCACGAAGATCGTATGCGAGAATTGGATGTCGAGTTAAGCCGGTCCCAGATTCTGCAACCGAGAAGCTATGTATGCTAGCATTACATCATGCCACTGGATTTTGGGGGAAGATCCAGCGTTTATATACCAGACAAAAAGATGATAAACTGTGACTAGTCCGGCGGAGATGACCCGATTGAGGTCGACCAGGAAAACGAGGGGCATGGTGAACTGTAGCGCGTTCGTAAATGACGTGGTGCTTGCAGTAAAGTGGCGGATGTAGATGCCATTCAGGGAAAATACCGCTCTCATGTTGCAGCACACTGGAGGCAAATAAGAAGGTTGTACTTGCACTCACGGCGCTGACGCGCCACGCAGCTTTTTCAAGGAGGAATATAGGAATGATGTGAGTTGATGCGAAGAAACTGGTGGCTTTCATTTAGAACTAGAAGCATCTGTGTAGTCCCCTGCTGCGAACCCGACACCACCGTGTGGACTCTACCGGTAAACGATAGATGCACGTGCCCTGTAGCCTCTGCGCTGACGAATTTACATGCAACGCCATGCCTGAGTTTGCAGCTGACAACTTGTTCGCACTCTATTTTCACCTCTCTCTCCTCCGCCACCGTCTACAGTATGACAAATCCACAGGCGGGGGAGAACTGTACATTGTGATAGATGCTATGCTGGCTGTTGTGTGCCCTTGTGGACGCTCAGATGTATGTTCATTCGTAGCATGTAAATCTACCAAATCAAACCCCAGTGATTCCATTTTGAAGCAATCCTTCGGCGGCAACGCCCGGTCCATCATTGTGATCCCCCAGGAGTGTCTCCTGCTACAGATCTTTCACCACCTCCTGAGCGTATAAGCTAGATGTGGCAGAAGACGGCATGGTAGATCGACTTTTGTTCGCATCATCCTGTGAGGCCACTGCCTCCTACACACTTTCTATACTGCAAATAATACAAACATGCGCATAGTGTCTTGCACTCACAACCTGGCGTTCTTGTCCCCTGCGCGCGTAAGCATTTCTCGCTGAGAAAGGAGCAAATCCAATTAAAGACGAAGAAATTCACCAACTTCAAAAACGAGACTTTCCTGGAGCATCAGCAGACGATTAGCACCATCCCGGCCACACAAAAATGAGTCAGCACCGACGCGACCTGTCCGCACATATTAATATGAGTGGACAAAGTTGTGTTTTGCCACGATCGTCCCGCTCCCCGTCTGATAGTAAACCGAAACAGTCCTTTGGTACTGGTCGCTCCTAGTTAGCAGAGCAGTTTTTGTCCCAAGAGTCTTGGGTATTGCTACAGTGTGTCAGAGCTTTGGTATTGCTCTAACAACGCGCTACGCGTTCCGCTGCACACCTGTGACCGTCCGATGCCCCACCTTGAACTGCGTTTTCTAGCCTGTAAGAAACACTTTCGCTTGAGGCTCCGTTGTGGCAAAACGCCAAGCATCAGTTGTGGTGGAGTTGCGGGGACAGGGTGAATGTGCTTGCACGCTCCCGAGGACAGCTGTAGAAGGAGTCGTTCACTCTATTTATAGGCATTCCGGCGAGCTTGCAATTCGCTCACAGAAAGGCTGTACGCGAACTCTTCAGCTGCTCTTCTTCGCTAATTGTCAGTCACACTCTTCGTAGATTTTGCAGCTTAAGTTTCCTTTCCCCCTTTGGTATTTCAGGCAGTAAGTGCTTCTGTTCCATTTTCAATACTTATGTGAAGTTCCATATATCTCCAAGGCAGTCGGTTCCTACTCACCTTCGCGCTTGGCCTATCTACACGCACAAGGGACGCTGTACGCGGCAAACAATTGTTTTCAGTTGGTACGGTGGAACGCTGGAACATGTCATTTCAGCAGGGGTTTGGGCAACATCTTCTAGACAGATAATCGATTCCAATCAAGCTAGAGGGCCAGTTTGTTTTCAAGCTGAAGCTGCTCCCAACTTTTGACAACTCTGTTACGTTGAAGTCCATTGGATGCGCGCGCACATATTGTGGCGGCACTAATTATCACATACGCGGTTCTCATTCGCTCTTCGGCAAGCACATAAAAGTAGAGTTCAGATCACCACCCGCAGTAACCGTTTGGGGCAGACTGAATGTAGTGTTGCCATTATTCGTCAATGCTCTTCACTGGGTTTGCTTCATTCCTTTCTTTTTTAGTCAGTGAGTAGCCTGTCTACGTAAATATTGAAGACACGAACGGTGGCAGTTGTCTGGAGAATGTCCTTGGCGAAAGATCAAGGTACCGACTGGGGTCTGTAAGTCACAAGTAGCAGGAAAGCTACGTAATTACTAGGACGAATGCCATAGGTACTGTTTGTTGGCACAATGGACGAAAAAATAGGAACGTGTGTCCGCGCCAGGACGCATCAGGTTGCATGCCACTTCAGCTCAGCCGTTACATGGCGTTGTGGCCGAGCGAACCGACCGTGGCATTCACCGCATCGTTATTCTATGCTCCCTTTTGTTGTACTCGCATACCATAGCGTGCAGTGTGAAATCCAAGACTCCCCATACTTAGTGTCGGATCCCGAACGGTTATGTGTTTGTACCGATGTTGTTCATCCACAGTGTTGCACCAAGAGCCGTCTACAACTAGTATATATCTTCTGGGCTCTTGCGGAGGACCCTTAGTCAGCCATTGTTCTTTTCTCAGATGCAGCGAGGTCTTGTCTCGGCTTCGCTAGAATGAGCTGCACTCTGCCATACGTTCCTGTGGGCGGCCGCCGGCATTGTCCCTCATGTAGAACATTGGGAACGTTTCGTTGGCGGAGAGTCAACACAATTTGGTTGCATTTTTTCATCACAAATGAGATGGTGCTGTACCGTCAAATGTTGCCCATTGGTTGGGGGTCCGCAGCCGGTAAGCGGAACAGGTGCCAGTTTCTTGGCTCCCGATTCCAGCTAGTTGGCCATGCATCCCAAATGATAGTGGCACTTGTATCGAGCATGCTACTGCCATCGAGGAGACAGCGACCGAAAAAGCCAGTGTCACGCACTCCGATATCTCGCTTCTACTTCTCGCCAGAACAAGGTGGCGGGATGTGATATGAAGGTCAACAAGGTAGCATATTGTTGCATAGAACGGTTTTGGTTATTGCAGCAATTAACAGTTTGAACGCAAGAGAACCAGGGCACAAGAGGTACGTACGTCTGAAGAAATTGATTCATATCGACAGCAAGAAAAGATTCGTGAGCCATTTTACCGGCCACTTGTGGTACATGATTGATGTTGGGCGCTTCACCGCGCTTTCCCTTCGAAGGACTCGCCTTCGCTGTCCCTAACGCCGATGGTCCTTGCCGTTGACGCGTCGATTCCGTGGCCATCAGGGAAAGGAATCCGACGGGATTGAATCTCCTGTGTTTGCGTCCACACTATATTCCATTGATTGTGTCATGTGCTCCATTCTCTGGTGCTTGGGGACCACTGCTCCGTTCTCGATGCTTACCTGGCTATTGGTGGACGCATCATCAAAGACCGTGTTTTAAAGCCGTATACAGTTCTTGCTGGATGAATGGCCGACTATAATAATGGTGGCCGCTCTCCCTTAGAGCGCCCAAAAGGGAGCAAATAATATGGTAGGTCCATTGACCGAGCCGCCGCCCAGCTCTGCAGGAACAGCCCTAGCTTCTTGATCTGACTGATGTGCACTGATTTCATGAAGTGCTATGTCACAAAAATGACATCCGTTGCTGGCACAAGCACTCCTCGTAGACTGGTCCCTCCAAGTAACGTGGTAGGTGGTTTCTTGATAGGAACGTGTTTAACAGGATTTTGGGTGATATCACGGAGGGGGGGTTGGCAACTCCAGATGCTGACACGCCGCACCCTGAACCTCTGCAGCGAGGAAGCGGAATCCACGTACGAATCATGGGAAGTGGTCGTTTGTGTGAAGATCCACAACAAGGGTTTTCTCGGCTTTCTCCTGGCTCAGATCTGTCGGATACGGCTTCATACAGCCAAAGTTGACCCTGAGGAAACCACGCATGTGGCCCAAGCACGTTCCGTTCATCCATTTATTGGTGACATTTCACTGACCATAGATCTTTACTTTATTTCCGTGACACGAATTATCCCTTGTCCGGCGAACACTCAACGCAAAACACGGTGTAGACAAGGCTTTACTAACAGAGGGAAAAAAACAACTAAAAAAGGTGTCGGTAAAGTAAGCAAGGAACGGAAGCAAAATGACTCGGGGAGCGGCCTTATTATTGACATCCAGAAGGGAATTACGCAGTGGCCTTCTAGCCTCCTCAGTTTGAGCACAACGCGTCTTGCGCGGTTGGTATAGCTGTTGTTGCGTGATTGCATCGGGGTATGCTGTGCTCCGTCGGAATCAGTAGTGCCCCACATCAATTCAACGACGATTCCAGGGGTATTTCGGTGCGCAATAAAGGAGTAAGGCTGCCGCCGTCTGCGTAGGCGTCCGTCATACTGAGGGTGCGGGCCCGTACATTCAGGCTGAGTGTGCCTTTGTCTCGATGAGACTACTACCTGGTTTCTTGGAGACGGTATTCCGAGCTTTGTAGAGTCGCTCGCCTGGAAAAGACCGTAGTGCCTGGCGCGGAACCATGACGCGCACGCCCGCAGTTACGCTACACCAGGTACGCCAGTCTTCGTTGGCGGCCCACAACGTCTTCTGCTGTGTCGGGCCCGCCCCCACTTTGACCGTATCGTCCATTCGCTTGCACACAGTACGAATTCCGTTCACGAACATACTACTCCTCCTTTTTGGAGCTACGTGCACAGCTTGCTTTGAGTGAGATTTCTCTGTTTGCAGACGACGTGTTGTAGTGTGACACATTGTGGAACATGTCAGGACGGAGCACCCTGGCGTAAGCACTGGAAGCTGTTCTCTCAAAAGACAACGAACCAACACACATAACTCTTTTGGACGCAGACACCGTCGGCCAGCATTTGCCCACAGGGTTGTGCTTCTCACAGGAGGACAGGAGGTAAAAACGACATTCTCTTTTCTGTTCTATGCTGGAATCGCCGTCGTATGCGCTTCTGCGCCACAAAGTTCTAATCAAGAACACAGTGATTTCGCGTGCATGAATGGATTCGGATCGTCGGTCTGCTTGTTAGCAGCTGCTCTGGAGTTTTATCTTTGTCTCACGGCACCGCGTCTGCAGCCCGCAGGGGGTGCGCCAGCACAGGCTTTCCGCTAGTATGAACTTTGTCTGCTCCCTGGTCGCAAAGTTATGGTACACCGGACATCGACTCGTCTTTAACTGAAGGATATACGCAAGCTCATGCAGCAACCATGGGTCTTGCAAGCATTTGCATTATACGAGATGTTTTGTAACTGTCAGAGCACTTTTATACCGCTCTGGGTAGCGAGTGCTTGGCTCGCGTTTTCTGGAAACATGAGTTATCTGCCAACTGCACCCACCATGCTGTGCAACTACAGGTAATCTCAACGGCAGCGTTGATCTGCCTATCTTTTTGCCTCGGTGCCAACGTCTGGTACATAGGTTACATTGCCCCGAAGTTGCGAAATATGGCAGAATTCGTCTGCTTGCAAATATTCCCCCGTGCGCTGTTGAGGGGGGGTTTCAACCGGAACCCCATCACATCACCAGGTGGCCAGTACATGGGGATCTACGCCAGCACTCCCACGAGCAAAGCGATGTACATACACGTAGTGTACAATAATGTACAACATGGATTACCAGGCATTCCACCTCCAAGGGCCGTAGAAGTCGCGATTGGTTCCAGCTCAAACCTGAAATAGAACGGAGCTTTTCACCTAGCACTGGTTTGTTCCGCCTAGCGGTATGCCAGTTTGAGAGCGTTGACGGTCAGATGAAGGCACACGTCTCCATGATAGACGCAAGGGGAAACGCCATTTCATCACGCTGGAGTTGGCATCGACGGCAGTTGATAAAACTGTAAGTGTGCCAGCCGCGAGTCAAAAATAAGGGAATACACATTTCCATCCCACTTAGAGGACTGCCTCTCACCAGCGTCGACCCTCGTATGAAGCAACATGAAGATGTAAAAATGGGTGACCGGAAAACGGTGGTTTGCATGAGCCGTGTCACAACGCAGGTGTCCTCCCAAATAGCGGTAATCGGCTGAACCCGGTGCACGGGTTGTGGGGGCTCGCTATATCTCCATCTGGGATGCACATGAAATTGACTTAGGGATCTGGTGTCTCTGCAATCTTTGCATGTTTTTCACTATCTGACTCTCCACGTCACATAAGATGTCCACCGCATTAGGAACCCACTCGCCATTTGGTTGTCTCAGACCAGGTCCCCACAATGGCTGCCAAGTGGAGCGGACGCATGCTGCATGATGAGGCACCTCGAGTGTGCCAGACACAGCGCCGAACCCGTCTGTTACTGCGAGCCGAAAGCCCAAACACAGCAGAAAGAGAGTTGCCAAGTATAGGCACAGGACGCCACCGGCGGCCAGTCAGTGAGTTTTGTCTTACTGTGGCTGTACTGGAACATTTCACGATCATAATACGAATGAGCGAGAAAAGACTGGTACCACATCAGTGTGATGTCCTGCGGCTCCGCTGGGGCAACTCATCTTCACAGCACATGGGAGAAAGAGACCATACGTTGGAGGTCCACGGAATACTCCAGTAGAGGACTCTCCACTTCTTTCAAGACGGATGAAACTCACCGGAAATTGTATTAGGTGATGAAGAATGGAACGATAAATGGTGAACTGCCTTGCACGAAACGCCAGTGCCACAAACGTTTCCAGCGGCTGCGAGCCTTTTGCCGCGGCGGGGGACAGGGGGAAAGAGTGGTGCGGTACGCGAAACTGTAGGTAACAAACCCGCACTTGCACGAACCCCTTGACGTTTAAGATTCCAAGGCAAATGTAAAATCCCTAGACAAGTAGCTGTAGCCCTTGCAATGTGCACCAAACACGCCATGCAGCTGGATGTTTGCGTGCCCTGGCCCGCTGCGCAGGCCTTCAGGCTCGACAACTTCCGCGTGGCGATGGCTGACACACGGCGCCCATTTGACGTACCGAACTATCGAATAGAACCTTCGAGACTCCTTCTGGGAACCAACAAGTTGTGCGTTACTAGAGCCTTTCGTGATGCAGCGTCCGGACACGGTGTGGAGCCACTGGAAACTGGAGAGCGAGAGAACAGACCCTTGTCCACCTGTGGGTCGTCCGCTCTCTTCAGTGTCTGTCCGTCGGGCCTCACCCACAACCGCCTACTCGCTTGACGGCTACAGCTTCCTATTTATTCATTGATGAGAAGTAAAGCACAAGCCTTGACAATATCATATCTTTGATTTGGAAGGATTGTATACAGTAAGACTCACCGTGCAGCTCCCCTCTAGAGTCTCTCCGCGTTTTGATGTGTCCCAGCTACTTGCCGGCAACATCGTTTCGTATCTCGCGCGCCAAGGGTGGGGGCATGGGAGAGGTGGGGGCGGGGGCCGCTTTTTGGTAGAGGAATTTTGCGCGCCGGCGGGATGTCGCGGTGTACACTTCGCGTTTTTTGTTCAGTTTTCACTTTTCCTTTAGTGCTTTCCCCCGTTTCCGTCTAACACAGGAACACTGTTTACGAGGACTTTGAGACAAGCAAAACTGTACTTTTGCGCGAGTACATTTGTTTTGTTCCTACTCCACAAAGTCGTAAACGTCACTTTGGCCCACCCCTCCCGTGCAAAGTGGGAACGCAAACCTGAACTCACACGTGTCAATTCCTGTCGTCAGTTGATCAACATGATGGTGAAGCCGTCTTTGGCAGCCTCTCTGGCTCTTTTCATCGGTTTTTTGTGCGTTGTGCACAGCTGCTCTATTGAAAGTAGGGCAATGACGGCAGAAGTCGTGGATTCCATACCAGTTACCGATAACGGCGATGCAACATCGGCGGTCTCAAGAACAGCCATACCAGCCGAAGCGGAACAAGAAGGAACCCGGGATGCTGTGAAGAGGTCGAGGAGGTAGGGAATACACGTTGAGATGTGATGTAGACTCTTTCCAACCGAGGAATAGCCAGACGGCCACGAAGACGCTAAAACGGGTATAATTCTCGTGATTCGCCCGGCACATGAGAGATCGATATGCCGCACTGTAGTCACAGTTGGCTGCTTTCTTGCGACGTGTCGTCCCTTCATGCCCAATCCTAATGACATTCTCGGCGCCCAGAAGCCATCCTTCGTGCCAGGTGCTGTTTGTTTGCCAGCTTGGATGCGGATGGTAGCTGCGACAGTTCCTGTGGCGCTCCATCCGTACGCACTCTGTCTGGGTTTCAAAAGAAAAAACGTTTGTGCCTGCCTGTTGAACTGCAGAAGCGGGACGAAAATGGCGGAGCCACGTCATTCAAAAAAACGCATTGCGGCCTTGGTGGGCGCTGTACTGACAGCTGCCGTGGGCGTACTCCTGGCTGCTGTCAAGCTACACCAGTGCCGGCAAGAGGTGCTGAAAAACACCAGTGATGCAACTGAAGGGACCACAGGACGAAGACTTGCAGCAGGCGGAAATGGAGACGGAATATGCGTAAGTGTGGCTGCCGCAGGACCGGGATACCGGCAAGCCGGTAGCGTTCCTGTCGTTTTCGTCAGGTGCACGTCACAGCCTCTCCAACTGTCCGCATCTCCATGACGACGGATCGACATTTTGCGAGTAGCCCCTAATGGGCAGTCACTTCTAAGATTAGCCACGTTCCAGGGTTCCGTCTCACTTGATTTCCACCTTCATCTCCAGTGAAACATAAGTACCCTGTGCACCGCGCTAGCGAGTTGCTGCTGACGTAATGTGTTGAACTGACAGCGTTCCCACATGAAAATTGTATGTTCATAGCTGCCAACGGAGAGGCACAATCACTCCGAAAAGTATTGAATCGGCTAGTGTATGCCACCAACCCTTCACGCTTGTTGACGGTATTCAGGAGCTGTTTGAGTTTGACAGCTTCCGGGGCGCACCGCCGCCGTTACGTATAATAACGGTTTTCGTTGGTGTAACAGATTAACCATCCATGTGTTTTGCCTGACTGAGACTGGTGGAGTCTCCCCGGCGCTGGAGGGCCACTGCCTCCTTCCGTACCTTGGGAGACAAACGAGTTACATCTGAGTTTTTGACTGGCTTCACGCGGCGTTGGGGCTGCGGTGGAAGTCTGCGAGGGCGACCGGATCAAGCTGGGGACTAGCGAGGCTGAGTGTGCTTCGATTCGAGTTGTGGTGGTCCGGGATAGACCGGTCATTGTGCCCGTTGGTATGGCACTGCGCTTTTGTAGCACAGCAGTGTGAGGGTCCGCAAAACCCGATGGACAAGTGTGAGACTCTCCCGCATGCTGTCGCGCGTGCTCACCGGGCACGGCGTTGCCCGACGTGTCTCTCCAGGAGAAGGATGTATGCACAGACGTGGAGGCACTCGTTGCAGGATGCTGCCAGAAGGGATGCCACGCAGGGAACAACATACAACGTGATGTCGACGTGTGCCCGGTCATGCAGATTTTGTATAGAGAGCCACGGCATACAGCGGTGCTCTGCTGGAACGAGGAATCCAGTACGATTGTCGGGCATGTCTTTCTTGTTATAGCGGAGTGTGCGGATGACGTCGGCGAGGACGAGGCGCCTCTATCTGTTAATCGTCAAAACTGCATTTCTCTGAGAATTTGATGGGTCTGCCACCTCGCACCATCGGCGTTGGGTTCTGGATTGTGTGGGACAGTGCTGTACTGCTGGCCGCAAGCAGCATGCGGGGTGGTGGCCGTGTCTTGCAGTCATTTCTGTAGAGCCAATATGCTGCCGGCTCTGGTAGCACTGAGTAGAGCTCCGTAGACGATTGCAGTGATCAAGAAGTGAGAAGCGAATCGCAGGCGTGCTTCAGTTTTTTTGCGTTTTGCCTCGGTACGGTTGTATGGCGTGTGGATGCTGGATACGAGCTGCGTCGATAGTGGGGGATGAGGGTTCGGGGGACTCTCTTCGGAGTCGAGTTGGCGATGGAATGTGTGGCACGCGGTCGCCTATTGTGCGGTTCCTGGTATGTAATGGATTGTGGCCTTGCTGCACGGCTGAAGGCAGGTGATGGAAGTGGTGTGCGTTCGTTTGAGGAGACAATGTGTATGAAGGAGGGAGTGAATCAGGAGTGGCAGCCTCCACGACGTCGGGGACGAACGATCACACGGAGGACCGAGAGGTGGCACCAGCACTTCCCCGCTGGTGGTGGGAGGAAGGGGCGATAGCCGGTGGTGGGTGTGTAGGGAGACTTGTGCGGGCGTATGCAGGGACTGGAGAACGACAGGGAATTAGAAGGGGCTGAGTTTTATGGTCTTGGGGTCGACAGTGCGACTTGGCATGTGGAATCGATGGCGTTTGCGAGGACGCGGTGTTATCATGAGGGGAGAGTGAAAGGTGTGGAATTGGGTGGTGCGTTCCATGTTGGTGGCATTGCACCAGTGTTAGGTCTTATGCACCGCGTTGCAATACGTTTCGCGAAGCACTAGTCTAGTGAGATGCGAGACAGAACTCAGACACCGGAACGGCGTATCGGCTTTCCCACAGCTTCAGACAGACCTGGTTCCGTTAACGTCGTGGCTGATACATGTCTGTTTCCTCCGCGTTCAGCGCAAAAATGTAGGTAGTCAGGAGATTGGGGTTGATGGCTGAATGGGAGTCCATTGGTTGTGGTCGCGGACGAATTGTTTGCAAGTGAGACTACCGAGTCGCAAGGAATGTGAGGACGTTGAGGCACCTGCGGCGTAGGTTTCGGAGACGGCTGTGGAGATGGCGTCACGGATGGCGTGCTGATGTTGGAGGGTGCCAGGGTAGGGGCATACACAGACAGGCCTGACTGTGGAGGAGTTACTTTAGTACTGTCTTCATCCGAAGTATGCTGCAGGGCCCGTTTCGGATATTCAGATAGAAGAGGTACGCACTAGTTTCCCGATATTTGTTGGAGACGATTATTAGAATAGGTTGCAGGCCGCAGCGATGTGGCGTCAAGACCCGGGTTTCGTGTTTGATCGAGCAGACGACAGCAGCTGCAGGTGATGAGGTGTGTAACACTTCCGACTCGAGGGCACCACTAATGGCATGTTGTATCACGGCTGTTCGCGTCACGCTGCCAGTGGCCTCATCC